>NC_057800.1:622389430-622609886 GCF_018294505.1 Triticum aestivum
ATATATATATATATATATATATATATATATATATATATATATATATATATATATATATATATATATATGGCTTCTGCACAACATCTCCATCATCATTATCAGTACATCCTATGCAGGTAAGTTAGGATGCACTTGATCCCAGAAAGGTATCTATCCTTCTAACCAGAGGAGTGCTTCAAACTAAGAACAATACATAATATCCAACAAAAGAGGGTCATGCTACAGCAGCAGGACACATGGCTCAGTCTAGATATTAGTACGAATCAAGTTGTGCATATTTGCTGTTGGCACGAACCCTATCGCCGCATGTCGGGTTTGCAAAAGCCATACATTGAATGGAAGCTTGATGCCTTTCACACACTAAAGATTATCTGGCAACAAGCTGCATCGATGAATCTCTGGATATGGTTAGTCATGAAACCCGTGGTATGATGTGTAAACACAGTTTCTCCTGGCGAATGGAAGTTGCATAGCATGGTAATCATCACCGGTGATATGATCTATGATTGGTTGGATGATAGGATAATTGAGCCCGAGGAACATGGAGTGGTTGCCGAGGCTGTAAACCCGCCTCCAGTTGAATACGCCTGGCCCAACGGAGCTGGGATGTTTCTCGAACACGAAGCAGCCATAGCCATCAATGTCATGAACGCCCCAGGCATTGTACTGCATGTGGTTTGATGAAATGGTTTGGTCAATTTGGTACATCCAAATGAGCATCAAATGACCGCCGTTAGCTACACGCGTGATAAACCACCACACATCGGCTGGTATGATTCCAGGTCATGGAATCATGAAGGCCAACGCATTTGTGTCTGCTGCAACAAATCCAATTGGAGACCAAAAGGACAAAAATAAACAATCATGTTCAGAGTATGTGTGGAATTAAGATTATTATAACAGTGACACATATCATAGACAGAGAATTGCCATGTCGTGGTCATAATCATACCCCAAGTTAAAAAACTAAGCCAATGGCTTTCATATTCTAGCAATATATCATGGTTCAAACATCATGTAACAATGAGAGGAAAACAGATATGTCAGGGCCTACTCATATTCTACCATAGCACTTACTACAATTATCATATCAACGCTAAGCAATAACATGTGTTGTTATAAAAATCCTAGAAATGATAGTAACATATAGCAATCATGAGGTATACTCATAATATCTATTCTAACAATCATTAGATGCCAATTGTTCTCATATCTACTCTAACAATAACATGTGTGGTCACAAAAATCTAGGAAATGAGAGGAACATATAGCAATGATGTGGTTATAGACATACTATATATTCTAAATTTGTAACAATGAACATGCAGTCATATTCTTAAGGTAAAGATGAGATGAGATAGAACAATTACACGATGATAGATTGCACCAGTATAGGCAGCCAATATGTGGGTCGACCGCATAAACGATGCCATCATGCACTATAGCATCAGACATAAATGTTGGGTGAAGAGGATCGACGAGGAGCCATAACCATGTATGGCGACCGGATTCCAGATAGACTAAGCCATGTTGAACACGGCAATGAGCTTGTAATCCATGCAGTCTTGTGATGTTGTGGGCACTTCACAGAATACAAACTTCAGCAAATAGAGGTCGAGCCAAAAGCTCGATGCGTCTCGTGCGTAGTAGGCAGGAGTGTCCAGCGGACCGCGAGGCTCGATGGCGGTGGTATCCAACGATGGAAGGGTGATCTCTCGATGGGTGTAGATATCCACGAGACGCCACAGACTACTGGATTGGTGGAGGAGGAGTTGTAGCCCAGTAGTGGCCGCACATGAAGGACAGGTGGACGTGTAGTGGTAGCATGTCGAGTGGCACCATGATAACCTAGCTCCGTAGGATCGTCAAGTCGGTGTCTGGGCCACCTGCGAGGATCGGGCATCAGTAAGTAGGGTGTCTAGACGATACAAGTACATCGAGCATGCGGCCAGACGGACGGTGCTGAGCAGGTCCATACAATTACAGATCTGCTCCAAGAGAACATCGGGGAGGGAATTCCAATTGCGGCTCTGTGTGTCAGTCGGTTCTGCCATAGGGTTTGTTAGGGCGCTGAGTGACTGGGATTTTTGGTGCCTGCGAGCCATCGGGGAAGTGGATTCGGGCGGGCGAGCGAAGAAGATGGCATGTGTGGCCGAGCAGTGAGCGGGGGGATATGGTACGCGTGAGCTACCAAGGAAGATTGCGCGGGCAGGCGAGCAGTGAGCGGGGGAAATGGTGTGCGGCTGAGGATGGGGAAGAGAGGAGGAAGAAGAAGAGAGGAGGAAGAAGAAGAGAGGAGGAATAAGAATAGAGGAGGAAGAAGAGTGAAAGACGAGGAAGAAAGTGCATTAAAGCTCAATTCTACTAGTACTACTACCAGGATATACCGTCCTTCGGAGTGTAAATAGTTACGCCGATGACATGTGGGTCTACCTCAAGAGGGCCCATATGTCAGTTAATGGAGGAGAGAGGTGCATAGTCATATTTTCGGAAGTGTGCTCCACTGGCAAACATGATGGCAGTACTGGGTAAGGCTGATTCAGTAACACCAACACGCTGGTTTAGCTTATTAATCAAGTGTCCCATCTGCTGCAATGTGTATTGTCACTTCACTATGAACACTAGTTGAATAGTTCTCTCTGACAGAGATGGGGAATAATGGCTCGCGAAGACTTCCTATCTACAATATCCCTATGCCTATACGCTCGGGCCCCTCCCAATGCTCCGCCTTGCACAGGTGCTAAGGCTGCCATGTAGGCAAAAAGTTTGATGTGGCAAGGTAATTAAGAGGAGAGATAAGTGTGGTGACCCCAGTACTAAGCGCGAGAACCTAGACGAAAGACTTAAATGGAATAATGCCACCAATGCATGAAGAACTTTAGTTACAAAATCATTAAATAAATGATGCTTAGCACCAACAAGTTAAGCACCTGTACATGTAGCATTGGGAGCTTTAGTTGCTAAAGTTTTTAATGTGCTTAGCACCCCATGTAAGCATTGATGCATCCTATCCAACAAGATGAAACATTGGCCAAGGCACCCGACACCAATAATGTAGGAGTACTAGTAGTACCTCCTTTCCGGTTTATAGGGCTCAATTCAGAAATCTCATCAACCAAGGTAGATGATGAGTGGTGGAATAATTTTTGTAGCTTGCAAAAACACTCAATTAATGCACTCTTTTTCCTCCACAGTGGAGAGTAACATACACTAGTAACATACACATATCCCTAGGCTATGTTACTACCTTCATAGTGGGTAGTAACTTAGGTGTGGTGTCATGCAAAGCTTCATTTATTAGGTTATAGACTCATATTGCATTGGGAGATGTGATGTTACAGTAACTAGCTAAGTTACTAGAACTACCTCTCTCTTCATTAAATCATTGCCACACAGACAAATTTTCTGAGTTGGACATGAAGTTACTGCTGAAGTTACTCCCACTGTGGCTAGTCTCGAAAAATTATGTCTACCAATGCATTAATTTTGTGCCAAACTTTGACCATCTACTCCCTCCATCTAGGTGAGTCATCTTTGGTTGTGCACTGTGACCAAGGAGGGAAAAGCAAGAGAACTTAATGTTTATTTGCTACTCCCCCCATTCCTAAATATTGTCTTTTTAGACATTCAAATGGAATACAACATACGGATGTATGTAGACATATTTTAGAGTGTAGATTCACTCATTTTGCTCCGTACGTAGTCACTTGTTGAAATCTCTAGAGAGACAAATACTCTGTGGGAACAGAGGGAGGATTTTACTCCGTATTTTGGAACAGAAGGAGTATCACAATATGGAGGGAACAAAGAAAGCTTGAAATATGAACATGTCAATGGGAGGGAGTAAAAGCCTCATGCATGCATGCATGCAACGTGCAACACTCACACGTACACATGGACGCACGCAACACTCACACACCCATGCCGCACACAGCACGCGACACAACACACACGCTCATGCTCAAGTTCTCAATCTACTCCCTACATCCGTGAAAGACTGTACATTTAGAGATTTACACATTGACCAGGGCATAATTAATGCCCAAAAGTAGAAGATTTATGTGTGCATGCGACCATTGAGAGAAGAAGATAAATGAAGGTTGTTGCATGCTGTAATTAAGGATAGACATGTAGCCTATAGCTAGAGCACAAGTTAGTCAATCAATATCGATTTTAGATTAAAGGCTAAATGCATTGGAAGTGTAGATATACACTCTTTGTTTTTTAGCCGATGTACACTCTTTGTTTTTAGCCGATGTACACTCTTTGTTGGAAGACCGAGGGAGTACACGTGCATGCACTCACATACACAACCAGGGTGGTTCGCGCGGAAGGGTTGGACTCCTGTCGCGCCTGCGTAAAGTTTTGTTCAACTGATTTCTTTGCTCTGCCAACTGACAGGTGGGACCCAGAAACCAGGTGACAATTTAACCAGTCAACAAAGTGTCACGTCGACTATGTGGCCAGTCTATAGGGTGCAATACGGTGCTCTACGATGAGGTAGTGATCGTATAATCATCGCAAAACTATATATAGTGACTAAAGAGCATATTGTTACATACGTTGACCGCCAGTGTATTTTCTCGTTTCAAATTAAGCCATATTTAATTGGAAAGGACTAGTACTTGTACTGCTTTGATGTGTCCCATCAACTCACCGAACAAGGAGAAGCTTGCTTACTACGCCTCTCCCTCGCCCACACACACGGTGGCTCGCAGGACGAGGAGAGGGTTTTGACTACAGCGCCCTCTCCCTCTCCCTCTCGCTCGCCCTCACCCTCGCAGTGGATGTGCAGCAGTTCAATCGGTGTCAGATTGCCAGAAGCATATTGTACTGTAGTATCATCATTGTTGGGCCTTCCGAAGAGGCGAAGAGCCAAGTGCAAGGTTCACATGAGTATGAACTTTTGAACCTCCCGAAGAGGCAAAGAGCCAAGCGCAAGGTTTTATAGGAGTTGTCGTCCTAGTAGGAGTATTACAACTATAGCGAACAATGCTACTATATGATGCCGCCACGTCACCTATATCCAAAGCTATGCCACCTTTTTTCTTAATGGGCGTGTTGGATCCTGTGCAACAACCACACAAGTTGCACATACACATAACACATTTACTAGTAATAAATTCTAAAGGACAAATGCCAGTATGCCAGGCATTCATTAGATAAATTTGTGCACGACTAGTCTACATATATTCACAGCGCTACTGTTCACAATTTACCATACCCCACTTACACGTTATAGATGGGCTACATGTCCTCCTCCAGGTTCCAGTCCTAGGTGTTCTTCATGGATGGCACGATCCATAGAGGCGGGCAACATGAATCATTGTCACAGCATTCTAGTCCGGTTCCACATGATGGAGACTCATCCAAGCTGAAGCGGCATAAATCAGGGATAGCGTGTCCCAGCATGTCATTCATCTGGCAGTGCACACTACAGAGACAACCATGCTTCATGAACGGCAGGCCTTCGGTGTCATGCACGGAAGGTGGCATCCGCTTCACAATGGGGTAGCTGTCCCCGATGAAAAGCGAGTACTCTCCAAGAGTGTTCCTCGGCACCCACGTAGCATCAAGGGGGTCGAACTCGGCGTCGTTCATCTGGTACACGCGACATCTCAGATCTGGACACATGGTGACATACACAGTCAAGGTCCATGCATAATAATATTGTGCTCAAATACGGCGGTTAGTAATACTATGCAGCAAATAGCACTACTCTGGTATAGAGGAAGTAAAATAACCGACTTATTATATATAGCCACTCATGGCTACATGGATGGGATAGTAAGACATGGAAAAAAATGGTGGCAGCTAGTGGGTTCAAGTCTTCAAGGGCCTAGCTAGCTATACGCGTCCTCCAATGTAAAAAGTACTCCTACGGCTAGTCGTAATGGTAGTATCATAGGTAGTATCATGCATGCCAACTAGGCAATTTTGATGAGGTGTCATAGAATTAAATGAAGACAGAGAGGAATGAGTATCATACCATGATACCGTATCATAATAAATTCTATGCTACTATGTGTCATGCATGACAATAAATAAAGTACTACATGATACTAGTATATGATACTATGCATTAGGAAGGTAGTATCATACACTAGTATCATATGCATGATACTAGTATATGATACTCCCCATTACAACCAGCCTACTAGTAAGTAGTACAACAACGAAAGAGAAGGCGAGAGGGTTAAAAAATATAATATTGAATGGAATACCTGGGTAGATGGTGACGGTCCGATCGTGGTAGATTGTGTGACCATGTTGCACATCAGTGGTACCATGGGTAACGACTGCTAAGATAGTTGAACCCAATATGCCAAAGTCAGCTACAAGGTTCCAGGCTAGACCAAATCGTGGATGCAAATGCATATCCAGGATCAGCGGTCTTATTTTGATCGGGGGATGACTGGTCCCTGCAAAATTGTGGAGTACCGTTAGGGATGCAAATGATGGTTTGTGCATTCCGTTTGTAATCTCCCGTACCGTAGGATGGCAACCAGATGAAACAAGTCCCCTGGCTTGTCACCGCAAAGATGCGGCCTAGATGGTGCACAGCGTCTTCGAATGTGTAGGGGTAAAAATCTGTCGCAGCAAACATGCACCGGCCTCTGCCGTTACTACCTCTTGCATTGATGGCAATCCTTATGTCGAACACCGCGATGAGATAGTAATCATCGTAGCCGCGTCGCTTTGTCAGCGGGTACGCAATTTCTATCTTCTTCAATCTCATGTAGGCATCATCATATGTATTCAAGCCCAACCAGTCCAGAAGGCCGATCCCAATGGTTGAGAAGGGGTCTACAGGAACGGCCGCACTGCTGTGGATGTTGTGCAAAATGATGGTGGTATCTGGCCGGAGGTATGCAAGCCAATCTTCGTTGGCACCGACCCAGACCTATATATAAGATGGTGGGCCACGGAGAAATTATGGGATGGAAATGGAATAACTAAGTACTACATGATCAAACTCCATGACTGACCTGCTCATCGGACAAAATCCGACTACCTCTCAACGTCGGCAACTCTAGTGGAGTCAACGTGCAACCATGGCCAGGGAGCGGTGGACTGTTCGAAGGATTGTCCCATAGAAGAACCTTCTCCTTGAGGACGCATGGAAGACCAACAAGCATGGCCTTTTCCCAAGCCTGTTTAAGCACCATTTGAAAAGGTTGGTGTAGGAAGCATCGAGTCTTGTGGCGGTGAGGACGTCGGAGCGACGTGCAATTTCTCCCACAGGATCATCGTCCAAGGTCTCCCAGCCCCGACGAGGAGGAGAACCGCCTGGCGAGTCCATGGAAGCAGTGACAAACTGCCTTCTCTTTGGGGGGAGGGGAACTGGTGAGGAGGAGATAAGAGCGTAGTAACCACAGGGCCTCGTCCCTTCCAACTGTAGGTCCTCGATCGTTCCTTAGCGAAAGGGTGAGGCTATTATTTACTATGTACTCATACTGTAGCAGTACTAGTACTACTTTCTCAACTAGTAGTACGATGTACTATGCTTCTAGTATAGTGCACCAGTTTTGAACTCTTAATCTCAGGGCCAAGGAGCTACAGTTGGAAGTGGAGGGTAGTACTGTTCTCTAGAACCATATCTGTACTATCAATGCAGGGAAAGTACACCTGCATAGTGGGTACTCTCGGTGCTCTATTCAAGTGCGTAGCTGGCCTACTCAGCCGCTCCTCTCACGCACAGACTAGCAGCCTGTTTATCAGCAATGGTTACTACGGGATCAGAACATTTGAGTTATTTGATATAGCGAGACTAGGCTTTTCGCTTCCATTTGTGGAGTTGTAATGGATCTCGTCAAACTTTGTTAGTAGTTCCTTCTTTATGAATGAGATGAGGCAAAGCTTTTGCCTTCGTTTAAAAAAAATCACGTCAAGAGGAATTTCTTTTATAGAGCCGATAATGGAGTGAAGTCCATGCGTGCAACGCGACAAGATATAGAGTACTAGTAGAGTACTAGCACTTTAAGTACAGAGCCATATAGCATAGTTCCCAATGCCGTGCCAGGCTTTTCCGGCTCCTCGGGCTTAATTGGGAGGCGCTAGTTTAAATATGCTACTAGCTGACGAGGAAGCTGCAAGCGAGGTGTAGCTAGGGCGAGCATGCGAGCCACGAGATGATGGGAAGGAAAACCCGTTCACGTGGCTGGGCTATCCAGTGCACCCAGATTGTGGTGCGACACGTCCATTTGACTTTAAAACTCAAACTACCCATGTACAATATTGGCTCGCAGTGAGTTACTATTTAAAAAATGGCCGCCGTGCATTCGGCTGGGATCGAACCCACAAAACGAGGTATATACTCCCGCGACCACTAGTAGTACTCATTGGAGTACAATGCAACCTAGAATCGCCTTTTGTCGCTAGTAGTACATTGTTCCTTACAAGAAACCACTAATAATGACAAGAAACTACTAGTACCACTTGCATATGTGGCAGACTTAAGATAAGACTACCTTATCAACCACTGTACATGCCCTTACCAACCAGCCCTACCAAGAAACGACTACTCTAAAAGTGTCGTTATAGGCATGTTTCAACCCATGTCGCCCCTTAAGTCAACGCCTTCTATTCGACCGACAAGTTTGGCGTTATGACTTGTGGGACCTACATGCCAGTCTGCACAAAACTCCCCGAGTGACCTTGATACGTCCCCAATGTATCTATAATTTTTGATTGTTCCATGCTATTATATTATCTGTTTTGGATGTTAATGGGCTTATTTATACACTTTTATATTATTTTTGGGACTAACCTACTAACCCAAGGCCCAGTGCAAATTGCTGTTTTTTTGCCTATTTCAGTGTTTCACATAAAAGGAATATCAAACAGAATAAAACCTTTGGGAGAGTTATTTTTGGAACAAACGCGATCCAGGGAACTTGGAGTGAACGTCAAGCAACCAATGAGGAGGCCACGAGGCAGGGGGGGCGCCCTCCCCCCTCGTGGCTCCACCGACCTACTTCTTCCACCTATGTATATTCATATACCCCGAAAACATCTAGGAGCACCACGAAACCCTATTTCCACCGCCGCAACCTTCTGTACCCAAGAGATCCCATCTTGGGGCCTTTTCCGGAGCTCCGCCGGAGGGGGAGTCAATCATGGAGGGCCTCTACATTAACTCCATGGACCCTCCGATGATGTGTGAGTAGTTTACCTCAGACCTTCGGGTCCATAGTTATTAGCCAGATGGCTTCTTCTCTCTCTTTGGATATCAATACAATGTTCTGCTCGATCTTCTTGGAGATTTATTTGATGTAACTCTTTTTGCGGTGTGTTTGTCGAGATCCGATGAATTGTGGGTTTATGATCAAGTTTATCTATGAACAATATTTGATTCTTCTTTGAAATCTTTTATGTATGATTGCTTATCTTTGCATGTAACATCCCAAATTTTCAATTTGGAATGTTATACATTAGATCATCTATGCATATCATATTTTAATTTTGCATTTTGGTTGATCCTAGAAATTCTACGCAACTCAAGGACCCACGGAGAGAGTTGGGGATTTCGTTATTTTCATATTTGAGTTTTCTCAAATTTTGAGAATAGGATCATTTGATTTTGTTATTTTATCGTCAATTATTTCTATTACAAAAATATGAGAGAGGGAATAAAATGACTTCCCAAAATAAAGAAATATTGAGGATTTAATAATAAAATCAAATAAGATTTTATTTCGGAGTTTTTCGTTATTTTATTTGAATTTAGGAAAAATGTGCGTTTTCAAAATTACATTTAGGCCCCAAATAAATGTTCACTTTGTGCGCCTTGATTTTAGAAGCCCGGAAAATTTATTTCGGGATTTTTGGAGTCTGTTTAGTATTTCTTTTTAATTTTCTTCCGCGCGTAATTATTTATAAACAAAATGAACTGACCTAACGGGCCGTGTCCGACCCGGACTCCGGCCCGACTAGGCTATATAAGCCAGGGAAGGAGGCCCAGCCGAAACCCTAAGCCGCCCCAGCCCCAGCGCCGCACCGCCGCCGCCTCCCGCCGCCGCCACCACGCCGCCGGACGCTGCCGCACGCCGCCCAAGGTTCGCCGCTCCTCGAAATCCGCGCCGGTTTATTTTTTTTTCCGTCGGTTTTTTTTAGTTTCATTTTTTTAAATAGATCGGTTTTTCCGATTTATTTAAATAGCGAGCGTTCACCCGTTCGTTCGTTCTAATGAACGTTCATCGTTTTTCTTTTTCTCGGATTTAATTCGCGATTTTTTTATCGCGATTCCTGATCCGATTTTCGTTTTAGTATAACTTTTCGCTCGTTTATCGGAATCAGGCGATTCAAGCGCCTGGAGTTTCATCTCGAAACCCTCTATCCGTTTAACCAACTTAAGCAAGTTTTTGCTACTGTAAAAATTGCCTTAGATCCAGATTAGTAGAACGAAGTTGTTTTCTTTCGCCGTTTGACTTTCGTTGCTTCGTTTGATTTGATTCTTTTTGCAAATCGGAGTTCTTAAGTTCAACCTTCTGGTTAGATCTCTTATTTTACTTTTACCTGTGCATTAGATGAGTACTTATTGTATGTTTGTTTGTTTGTCTGCGATAGAATACCCGGAGTGTGCCGCTTGTTACTTCGAATCGCTAGGTTTCCCGGATCATCAGCAAGGCAAGTAACACTTTGATCATACCTTTCCTACTACCCAGTTTTATTGCATTAGATCAATCCTCAAACATTGCATGATTAGGATCTAATTAAATTGTGGGATGGGAAGTAGTTGAGGTAGTACCTATTACCTGTTTATTATCAAACCTTTGGGAGTTACTTCTACGTTTGCTTATTATGCCATGCTATGCTAGTAGATGTGGATTGGGTGAGTGATATCCATGACAGATGTGAGTTTGTTAATTAATGGTTTATCTAAGGTGGCAACTTAAACACACATCTGGGTGGATTGAGGCACCTGGGTATTCCAGGACTTGCCTGTTTTCTTTTGGACCGCCACCCAGGCTCAAAGGGATCATGAGACTATTCATACTAGAAACTTCCGTGTGCAGCCACAAGCTATTATGGGCTCTAGCATAGTTGACTAAGTCGTGCGAACTCTTACAGTGGTAGACTAGCAGATGTAGGGGATGTAGGTGGTACGGTCTACCCGATCATAAGGCGCTAGCGCTTCTAAAAGACTATGTCTCGGTCATCCGTCTTCTCAAACACCTTGTATTGCAAGAAACCAAACGGAGGCGAACGAGTCTTGTGGGGAAAAGTGCGCAAACCTCTGCAGAGTGTAATAAACTAATCATGGTTAGCCGTGTCCCCGGTTATGTACAAATCTTGAGTATCTAGTACCTGGATTATCATGTGAATCTCAACATGTTACTCTAAATTAATTTTGTTGGGTTTTGTTTAATGATGATGCTTAATTGGGATTGAGAATGCTGTCAACCATTCTCAGTTTTTAACAACTACCATGATAGTTAAATAAATTTATTACTTTGTAGTAGGGAAAAATTGGCTTTACGCAAAACTGTAACCATAGAGCTTTCCACCAGCCAGATATGCATATAGTATAGCTGTTTCATTCCATTACTCTCTATGTGTTACCTTGCCAGCATATTCCATGTGCTGACCCGTTTCGGGCTGCAACGGTAATGTTGCAGACTTTTTAGACAACGATTAAGGAGTTCTTAGGTCGTGGTTCTATACTCAGTGATGCCGTTGGAGTTGATGGACTCACTTATCTTCCAAGCCTTCCGCTGTTATCATTATTAGATGGCCTTGAAGGATGGATCGTTAAGGATGGTTGTTGATTATCGAGGATTGGATGAAGTAATGATCAAGAACAAGTACCCGCTACCAATGATCAATGATCTGTTTGATCGATTGCAAGGAGCTAAGGTATTTTCCAAGATCGATCTGCGATCAGGATACCACCAGTTGAAGATTCGAGAACAGGATATACCTAAGACAGCTTTTACCACCAGGTATGGGCTGTACGAGTATACCATTATGTCATTTGGCTTGACTAATGCACTTGCCTATTTTATGAACATGGTGAACAAAGTATTTATGGAGTTTTTGGATAAGTTCGTCGTGGTGTTCATTGATGATATCCTGGTTTGCTCGACGAATGAAGAGGAGCATAAGGAACATTTGCAACTGGTACTTGAGAAGCTCAGAGTACATCAGTTGTATGCCAAGTTCAGCAAATGTGAGTTTTGGTTGAAGGAAGTAGGATTCCTCGGACACGTTATATCTGGAGAAGGTATAGCAGTTGATCCCACTAAAGTTGATACCGTGACCAAGTGGGAAGCACCAACCACCGTTGGAGAGATCCGGAGTTTTCTTGGACTCGCAGGATACTACCGGAGATTCATTGAGAATTTCTCAAAGATTGCGAAGCCTATGACGGAGTTATTAAAGAAGGAAACCAAGTTCATATGGACGGAGGAATGTGAGGCTAGTTTCCAGGAGTTGAAGAAACGTTTGGTTACCTCACCAGTGTTGATTTTGCCAGACCAGACCAAAGATTATGAGGTGTATTGTGACGCTTCACGTCGAGGACTTGGAGCAGTGTTTATGCAGGAAGGGAGAGTTGTTTCATATGCCTCAAGACAACTGAAGCCTCATGAGTTGAATTATGCTACGCATGATTTGGAGTTAGCAGCCATAGTGCATGCATTGAAAACATGGAGACATTTTCTGATTGGAAATCATTGTGAGGTGTACACGGATCATCAGAGTTTGAAATACATCTTCACACAGAAGGAGTTAAACCTCAGACAAAGGAGATGGTTGGAGCTCATCAAGGATTATCATATGAGATTGCATTACCATCCCGGAAAGGCTAATGTAGTAGCTGACGCATTAAGCCGTAAGAGCCACGTCAATACATTAATGACGGGAGAAATACCAAGGGAGTTAGCAGAAAATCTTCGTGAACTATGTTTGGAAATAGTTCCGAGAGGCTATGTAGCAGCATTGGAGATTCATTCAGCTTTGATGGATAGAATCAGAGAAGCTCAGAAGACTAACAAGGAGATTGCCTCTATTAAGGAGAAACTTAGCAAAGGAAAGGCTAAAGGATTTCGTGAGGATGAGCACGACACCCTATGGTTTGAAGACCGTGTTTATGTGCCCAATGACCCGGACATTAGGAAGTTGATTCTTCAAGAGGCACACGATTCACCATATTCGATTCATCCATGAAATACCAAGATGTATTTGGATTTGAAAGATATTTTCTGGTGGACCGGAATGAAGAAGGATATTGCAGAGTACGTAGCAGTTTGTGATGTATGTCAGAGAGTAAAGGCAGAGCATCAGAAGCCAGCAGGATTGTTACAACCATTGCTGATACCCGAATGGAAGTGGGATAAGTTAGGCATGGATTTTATCACGGGATTACCCAGGACTCGTTCAGGCTATGATTCGATTTGGGTTATAGTTGATCGATTGACAAAAGTAGCTCATTTCATCCCAGTAAAGACTACCTACACAAGTGCAAAGTTAGCAAAGATATACATGACCAGGATCGTATGTCTGCATGGAGTTCCGAGGAGTATCGTATCGGATAGAGGAACCCAGTTTACCTCAAAGTTCTGGAAGCAGTTGCATGAAACTTTGGGTAGCAGGCTAGAATTCAGTACAGCTTTTCATCCACAGACAGATGGACAGACCGAGAGAGTCAATCAGATTTTGGAGGATATGCTGAGAGCTTGTGCGCTAGATTATGGATCTAGTTGGGACGATAATTTGCCATATGCAGAGTTCTCTTACAACAACAGTTACCAAACCAGTTTGAAGATGGCCCCTTTCGAAGGCTTGTACGGAAGGAGGTGCAGGACACCGTTGTCGTGGGATGAAGTTGGAGACCGCAGTTGTTTGGACCTAACTTGATTAAAGAGTCTGAACAGAAGGTGAAGTTGATTCGCGATAGGCTCAAGGTAGCTCAGTCTAGACAGAAGAGTTATGCAGATTCTAACCGCAAGGAGACAGTTTACGAAGTTGGAGATAGAGCTTATCTTCGAGTATCGCCACTTCGGGGAACAAAGCGTTTTGGAGTTAAAGGAAAGTTAGCGCCACGATTTGTAGGACCATATCGAGTTTTGGAGCGTATGGGAGAAGTGGCATACAAGTTGGAATTGCCCGAAGGATTGTCAGGAGTTCATGATGTGTTCCATGTTTCCCAGTTGAAGAAGTGTCACGCGGAGATGACTGACATACCTTTGAGAGATACAGTGCCATTGGAAACTATTCAGTTGGATAACAATTTGACCTACGAGGAGAAACCAATTAAGATTCTTGAGTTTGCCAGCCAAGTCACTCGCAGCAAGGTTATCAAGTTTTGCAAAGCTTAGTGGAGCCACCACACGGAGGACGAAGCCACCTGGGAACGAGAGGAAGATTTGCTCAAGGACCACCCTCACCTATTTTCTAGCCAACCCGAATCTCGAGGGCGAGATTCATCTTAAGGGGGGTAGGTTTGTAACATCACAAATTTTCAATTTGGAATGTTATACATTAGATCATCTATGCATATCATATTTTAATTTTGCATTTTGGTTGATCCTAGAAATTCTACACAACTCAAGGACCCACGGAGAGAGTTGGGGATTTCGTTATTTTCATATTTGAGTTTTCTCAAATTTTGAGAATAGGATCATTTGATTTTGTTATTTTATCGTCAATTATTTCTATTACAAAAATATGAGAGAGGGAATAAAATAACTTTCCCAAAATAAAGAAATATTGAGGATTTAATAATAAAATCAAATAAGATTTTATTTTGGAGTTTTTCGTTATTTTATTTGAATTTAGGAAAAATGTGCGTTTTTCAAAATTGCATTTAGGCCCCAAATAAATGTTCACCTTGTGCGGCTTGATTTTAGAAGCCCGGGAAAATCTATTTCGGGATTTTTGGAGTCCGTTTAGTATTTCTTTTTATTTTTCGTCCGCGCAGAATTATTTATAAACAAAACGAACCGACCTAACGGGCCGTGTCCGACTCGGACTCCGGCCCGACTTGGCTATATAAGCCGGGGAAGGAGGCCCAGCCGAAACCCTAAGCCGCCCCAACCCCAGTGCCACGCCGCCGCCGCCTCCTAGCACCACCGCCTCCCAGCGCCGCCGCCACCCGACGCCGCCGCCGCTGCACGCCGCCCGAGGTTTGCCGTGCCTCAAAATCCGCGCTGGTTCATTTATTTTTTCCAAAAACCGTCCGGTTTTTCCATCGGTTTTTTTAGTTTCGATTTTTTAAATAGATCGGTTTTTCTGATTTATTTAAATAGCGAGCGTTCGTCCGTTGTTCATTCTAATGAACGTTCGTCGTTTTTCTTTTTCTGGGATTTAATCCGCGATTTTTTTGATCGCGATTACTTATTCGATTTTCGTTTTAGTATAACTTTTCGCTCGTTTATCGGAATCAGGCGATTCAAGCGCCTGGAGTTTCGTCTCGAAACCCTCTATCCGTTTAACCAACTTAAACAAGTTTTTGCTACTGTAAAAATTGCCTTAGATCCAGATTAGTAGAATGAAGTTGTTTTCTTTCGCCGTTTGACTTTCGTTTCTTTGTTTGATTTGATTATTTTTGCAAACCGGAGTTCTTAAGTTGAACCTTCTGGTTAGATCTATTATTTTACTTTTACCTGTGCATTAGATGAGTACTTATTGTATGTTTGTTTGTTTGTCTGTGATAGAATACCCGGAGTGCGCCGCTTGTTACTTCGAATCGCTAGGTTTCCCGGATCATCAGCAAGGCAAGTAACACTTTGATCATACCTTTCCTACTACCCAGTTTTATTGGATTAGATCAATCCTCAAACATTGCATGATTAGGATCTAATTAAATTGTGGGATGGGAAGTAGTTGAGTTAGTACCTTCTATGTTTGATTATTATGCCATGCTATGCTAGTAGACGTGGATTGGGTGAGTGATATCCATGACAGATGTGAGTTTGTTAATTAATGGTTTATCTAAGGTGGCAACTTAAACACACATCTGGGTGGATTGAGGCACATGGGTATTTCAGGACTTGCCTGTTTTCTTTTGGACCGCCACCCAGGCTCAAAGGGATCATGAGACTATTCATACTAGAAACTTCCGTGTGCAGCCACAAGCTATTATGGGCTCTAGCATAGTTGACTAAGTCGTGCGAACTCTTACAGTGGTAGACTAGTAGATGTAGGGGATGTAGGTGGTACGGTCTACCCGATCGTAAGGCGCTAGCGCTTCTAAAAGACTATGTCTTGGTCATCCGTCTTCTCAAACACCTTGTATTGCAAGAAACCAAACGGAGGCGACCGAGTCTTGTGGGGAAAAGTGCGCAAACCTCTGCAGAGTGTAATAAACTAATCATGGTTAGCCGTGTCCCCGGTTATGTACAAATCTTGAGTATCTAGTACCTGGATTATCATGTGAATCTCAACATGTTACTCTAAATTAATTTTGTTGGGTTTTGTTTAATGATGATGCTTAATTGGGATTGAGAATGTTGTCAACCATTCTCAATGTTTAACAACTACCATGATAGTTAAATAAATTTATTCCTTTGTAGTAGGGAAAAATTGGCTTTACGCAAAACTGTAACCATAGAGCTTTCCACCAGCCAGATATGCATATAGTATAGCTGTTTCATTCCATTACTCTCTACGTGTTACCTTGCCAGCATATTCCATGTGCTGACCCATTTCGGGCTGCAACATTAATGTTGCAGACTTTTCAGACGACGATTAAGGAGTTTTTACGTCGTGGTTCTATACTCAGTGATGCCGTTGGAGTTGATGGACTCACTTATCTTCCAAGTCTTCCGCTGTTATCGTTATTAGATGGCCTTAAGCCATATTTACTGTAATAAGTTCTCTCTTGAGACACTCGATGTAATAAGTGTGTGATTGCTACTCTGTTATAAATCCTCCGAGTACTGTGTGGTGTCAGCAGTACTGATCCAGGGATGACACCGGAGCATAGAGATCAGACTGTTTGAGGTCTGGTCGCTACATTGGAAGTCTCTTCAAATTATCAGTTTGGTTTGGCCTACTAGATTGATATTTCTTGCAATGGGAGAAGTGCTTTGCTTTGGGTTCAATCTTGTGGTGTCCTTTCCCAGTGACAGCAAGGGCAGCAAGGCACGTATTGTATTGTTGCCATCGAGGATAAAAAGATGGGGTTTATATCATATTTCTTGAGTTTATCCCTCTACATCATGCCATCTTATCTAATGCACTACTTTGTTCTTATGAACTTAATACTCTAGATGCATGCTAGATAGCGGTCGATGTGTGAAGTAATAGTAGTAGATGCATAATCGTTTCGGTCTACTTGTCGCGAACGTGATGCCTATATACATGATCATGCCTAGATATTCTCATAATTATGCACTTTTCTATCAATTGCTCAATAGTAATTTATTCACCCACCGTAATACTTATGCTATCTTGAGATAATCCACTAGTGAAACCTATGTCCCCCGGGTCTATTCTCCTTTATATTAGTCTCCCGTCAACAAGCTACTTCTATTACCTTTTATTTTGCAGTCTTTACTTTCAATCTATACCATCAAAATACCAAAAATATTTATTTATCTTATTATCTCTATCAAATCTCACTCTTGTAAGTGACCATGAAGGGATTGACAACCCCTTTTCGCGTTGGTTGCGAGGTTCTTATTTTTTGTGTAGGTACGAGGGACTTGCGTATAGTCTCCTACTGGATTGATACCTTGGTTCTCACAATCTGAGGGAAATACTTATGCTACTTTGCTGCGTCACCCTTTCCTCTTCAAGGGAAAACCAACACAGTGCTCAAGAGGTAGCAAGAAGGATTTCTAGCACCGTTGCCGGGGAGATCTACCACAAGTCAAGCATACCAAGTACCCATCACAAACTCTTATCCCTCGCATTACATTATTTGTCATTTGCCTCTCGTTTTCCTCTACCCCAATTCACCCTTGCTATTTTATTCGCCCTCTTTTTCCGTTCCCCTTCTCTTTTCAAGTTCGTATCTTTTTGCTTGCTTCTTGTGTGCTTGTGTGTTGGATTGTTTGTCACGATGGCTCAAGATAATACTAAATTATGTGACTTTTCTAATACCAACAATAATGATTTTATTAGCACTCCTATTGCTCCTCTTACCGATGCTGAACCTTGTGAAATTAATGACACTTTGCTGAATCTTGTCATGAAAGATCCGTTTTCCGGCCTTCCTAGTGAACATGACGCTACCCATCTAAACAACTGTGTTGATTTGTGTGATATGCAAAATAAGAAAGACGTGGATAATGATATCGCTAAATTGAAGCTATTTCCGTTTTCACTTAGAGATCGTGCTAAAACTTGGTTTTCGTCTTTGCCTAAAAACAATATCGATTCATGGAATAAGTGCAAAGATGCTTTTATCTCTAAGTATTTTCCTCCCGCTAAAATCATCTCTCTTAGAAACGATATTATGAATTTTAAGCAACTCGATCATGAACATGTTGCACAAGCATGGGACAGGATGAAATTAATGATACGTAATTGCCCCACACATGGTTTGAATCTTCGGATGAGTATACAAAATTTTTATGCCGGATTGAAATTTGCTTCTAGATATCTTTTAGATTCGGCTGCGGGAGGCACTTTTGTGGAAATCACTTTTGGAGAAGCTACCAAACTCCTAGATAATATTATGGTTAATTATTCTCAATGGCACACTGAAAGATCTACTAGTAAAAAGGTGCATGCAATAGAAGAAATTAATATTTTGAGTGGAAAGATGGATGAACTCATGAAATTGTTTGCTAATAAGAGTGTTTCTTCTGATCCTAATGATATACCTTTGTCTACTTTTATTGAGAATAATAATGAATCTATGGATGTGAATTTTGTTGGTAGGAACAATTTTGGTAATAATTCGTATAGAGGTAATTTTAATCCTAGGTCGTTTCCTAGTAATTCCTCTAATAATTATGGTAATTCATACAACAATTCTTATGGAAATTATAATAAGATTCCCTTTGATTTTGAATATAATATTAAAGAATTTATTAGTTCGCAAAAGTGTTTCAATACCTTGATTGAAGAAAAGTTGTCTAAGATTGATGAGTTGGCTAGGAACGTGGATAGAATTTCTCTTGATGTTGACTCTTTGAAACTTAGATCTATTATATTCCACCTAATCATGATATCAACGAGTCTCTCAAAGATGTGAATTTCCATTGATGAGTGCAAGGAAAGAACCGCTAGGATGGGTGCTAAAACATATTGCTTTGTGAAGCGTGTTCTTCTAGTTTTGATGATAACAAGGATGAAGATCTAAAAGTGATTGATGTGTCTCCTATTAAATCTTTGTTTTGCAATATGAATCTTGATAATAATGGGACTGGAGATGAGTCAACTTTAGTTGAAAGGCGTCCCAATGATTCGGAGTTTTTAGATCCTAATGCAAAAATAAATAAAAGTGGGATTGGAGAGGTCAAAACTTTACATAGCAATGAACTCACTATTTTGGATTTCAAGGAATTTAATTATGATAATTATTATTTAATAGATTGTATTTCCTTGTTGCAATTCGTGCTAAATTCTTCGCATGCTTATAGTCAAAATAAAACTTTTACTAAGCATATCGTTGATGCTTTAATGCAATCTTATGAAGAAAAGCTTGAATTGGAAGTTTATATCCCTAGAAAACTTCATGATGAGTGGGAACCTACTATTAAAATTAAGATTAAATATCATGAATGTTATGCTTTATGTGATTTGGGTGCTAGCGTCTCCACGATTCCAAAAACTTTGTGTGATGTGTTAGGTTTCTATGAATTTGATGATTGTTATTTAAATTTGCACCTCGCGGATTCCACTATTAAGAAACCTATGGGAAGGATTAATGGTGTTCTTATTGTTGCAAATAGGAATTATGTGCCCGTAGATTTCATTGTTCTTTATATTGATTGCAATCCTACATGTCCTATTATTCTTGGTAGGCCTTCCCTTAGAACGATTGGTGCAATTATTGATATGAAGGAAGGGAATATTACAGTCCAATTTCAGTTAAGGAAAGGCATGGAATAATTTCCTAGAAATAAAATTAAATTACCTTATGAATCTATTATGAGAGCCACTTATGGATTCCATACCAAAGATGATAATACCTAGATCTATTCTTGTTTTTATGCCTAGCTAGGGGCGTTAAACAATAGCGCTTGTTGGGAGGAAACCCAATTTTATTTTTGTTCCTTGCTTTTTGGTTCTGTTTAGTAATAAATACTTCATCTAGCCTCTATTTAGATGTGGTTTTATGCTTTTAATTAGTGTTTGTGCCAAGTAGAACCTTTCGGAAGACTTGGGGAAAGTCTTTGCGATCTTGCTGTAAAGACAGAAACTTTAGCGCTCACGAGATTTGCTGCCATTTTTACTGGAGAGTGCGATTAATTTGATTCTTTTTGAAGATGATTAATAGATAAATTACTCACGTCCAGCAATTTATTTTATAATTTTTGGGGTTACATAAGTATTCGGAACCTACGGATTACTACAGACTGTTTTGTTTTTGACAGATTCTGTTTTTCGTGTGTTGTTTGCTTATTTTGATGAATCTATGGCTAGTATCGGAGGTTATGAACCACAGAGAAGTTGGAATACAGTAGGTTTAACACCAATATAAATAAAGAATGAGTTCATTACAGTACCTTAAGTGGTGGTTTGTTTTCTTTTACTAACGGAGCTCATGAGATTTTCTGTTTAAGTTTTGTGTTGTGAAGTTTTCAAGTTTTGGGTAATGATTTGATGGATTATGGAACAAGGAGTGGCAAGATCCTAATATTGGGGATGCCCATGGCACCCCAAGGTAAAATACAAGGACAACCAAAAGCCTAAGCTTGGGGATGCCCCGGAAGGCATCCCCTCTTTCGTCTTCTTCTATCGGTAACTTTACTTGAGGCTATATTTTTATTTACCACATGATATGTGTTTTGCTTGGAGCATCTTGTATGATTTGAGTCTTTGCTTTTTAGTTTACCACAATAATCCTTGATGTACACACCTTCTGGCAGAGACACACATGAATTGAAATTTATTAGAATACTCTATGTGCTTCACTTATATCTTTTGAGCTAGATAATTTTGCTCTAGTGCTTCACTTATATCTTTTAGAGCACAGTGGTGGATTTATTTTATAGAAATTATTGATCTCTCATGCTTCACTTATATTATGTTGAGAGTCCTTTATAACAGCATGGTAATTTGCTTTGGTTATGAAACTAGTCCTAATATGATAGGCATCCAAGATGGGTATAATAAAAACTATCATAGAAAGTGCATTGAATACTATGAGAAGTTTGATACTTCATAATCGTTTTGAGATATAAAGGTGGTGATATTAGAGTGTGCTAGTTGAGTAATTGTGAATTTGATAAATACTTGTGTTGAAGTTTGCAAGTCCCGTAGCATGCACGTATGGTAACCGTTGTGTAACAAATTTGAAACATGAGGTGTTCTTAGATTGTCTTCCTTATGAGTGGCGGTCGGGGATGAGCGATGGTCTTTTCCTACCAATATAACCCCCTAGGAGCATGCGTGTAGTGCTTGGTTTTTGATGACTTGTAGATTTTTGCAATAAGTATGTGAGTTCTTTATGACTAATGTTGAGTCCATGGATTATACGCATTCTCACCCTTCCATCATTGCTAGCCTCTTCGGTACCGTGCATTACCCTTTCTCACCTTGAGAGTTGGTGCAAACTTCGCCAGTGCATCCAAATCCCGTGATATGATACGCTGTATCACACATAAACCTCCTTATATCTTTCTCAAAACAGCCACCATACCTACCTATTATGGGATTTCCATAGCCATTCCGAGATATATTGCCATGCAACTTTCCACCATTTCATTTATGACACGCTTCATCATTGTCATATTGCTTTGCATGATCATGTAGTTGACATCATATTTGTGGCAAAGCCACCATGCATAAGTTTTCATACATGTCACTCTTGATTCATTGCCCTTCCTGGTACACCATCGGAGGCATCCATATAGAGTCATATTTTGTTCTAGTATTGAGTTGTAACCATTGAGTTATAAATACATGGAAGTGTGATCATCATCATTAATAGAGCATTGTCCCCAAAAAAAATAAAAAAGAGAAAGGCCAAATAAAAAAAGAAAGGCCCAAAAAAGAGAAAAAAGGAAAAGAAACAAAAAGGGACAATGCTACTATCCTTTTTTCCACACTTGTGCTTTAAAGTAGCACCATGATCTTTATGATGGAGAGTCTCTTGTTTTGTCACTTTCATATACTAGTGGGAATTTTTCATTATAGAACTTGGCCTGTATATTCTAACAATGGGCTTCCTCAAATGCCCTAGGTCTTCGTGAGCAAGCAAGTTGGATGCACACCCACTTAGTTTCTTTTGTTGAGCTTTCATACATTTATAGCTCTAGTGCATCCATTGCATGGCAATCCCGACTCCTTGCATTGACATAAATTGATGGGCATCTCCCTAGCCCGTTGATTAGCCTCGTCAATGTGAGACTTTCTTCTTTTTTGTCTTCTCCACATAACCCCCTATCATTATTCTATGCCACCCATAGTGCTATATCCATGGCTCACGCTCATGTATTGCGTGAAAGTTGAAAAAAGTTTGAGATTACTAAAGTATGAAACAATTGCTTGGCTTGTCATCAGGGTTGTGCAAGATGAGAGCATTCTTGTGTGACGAAAATGGAGCATGACCAAACTATATGATTTTGTAGGGATGAACTTTCTTTTGCCATGTTATTTTGAGAAGACATGATTGCTTAGATAGTATGCTTGAAGTATTATTATTTTTATGTCAATATTAAACTTTTGTCTTGAATCTTTTGGATCTGAATATTCATGCTACAATAAAGAAAATTACATTGAGAATTATGCTAGGTAGCATTCCACATCAGAAATTCTGTTTTTATCATTTACCAACTCAAGGACGAGTAGGAATTAAGCTTGGGGATGCTTGATACGTCTCCAACGTATCTATAATTTTTTATTGTTCCATGCTATTATATTATCTATTTTGGATGTTAATGGGCTTATTTATACACTTTCATAATATTTTTGGGACTAACCTACTATCCCAAGGCCCAGTGCAGATTTGTGTTTTTTTGCCTATTTCAGTGTTTCGTAGAAAAGGAATATCCAACGGATTCCAAACAGAATAAAACCTTCGGGAGAGTTATTTTTGGAACAAACGTGATCCAGAAAACTTGGAGTGGACTTCAAGAAACCAACGAGGAGGCCACGAGGCAAGGGGCGCGCCTACCCCCTGTGCGTGCCCTCCCCGCTCGTTGGCCCCTCGTGGCTGCACCGACCTACTTCGTCCTCCTATATATATTCATATACCCCGAAAACATCCACGAGCACCACGAAACCCTATTTCCACCACCGCAACCTTCTGTACCCAAGAGATCCCATCTTGGGGCCTTTTCCGAAGCTCCGCCGGAGGGGTAATCGATCACGGAGGGCCTCTACATCAACTCCATGGCCACTCCGATGATGTGTGAGTAGTTTACCTCAGACCTTCAGGTCCATACTTATTAGCTAGATGGCTTCTTCTCTCTATTTGGATATCAATACAATGTTCTCCTCGATCTTCTTGGAGATCTATTTGATGTAACTCTTTTTGTGGTGTGTTTGTCGAGATCCGATGAATTGTTGGTTTATGATCAAGTTTATCTATGAACAATATTTGATTCTTATCTGAAATCTTTTATGTATGGTTGGTTATCTCTGCAAGTCTCTTCGAATTATCAGTTTGGTTTGGCCTACTAGATTGATCTTTCTTGCAATGGGAGAAGTGCTTAGCTTTGGGTTCAATCTTGCGGTGTCCTTTCCCAGTGACAACAGGGGCAGCAAGGCACGTATTGTATTGTTGCCATCGAGGATAGAAAGATGGGGTTTATATCATATTGCCTGAGTTTATCCCTCTACATCATGTCATTTTGCCTAATGCATTACTCTGTTCTTATGAACTTAATACTCTACATGCATGCTGGATAGCGGTCGATGTGTGGAGTAATATTAGTAGATGCAGAACTATTTCGGTCTACTTGTCGCGGATGTGATGCCTATATACATGATCATGCCTAGATATTCTCATAATTAAGCGCTTTTCTATCAATTGCTTACGGAGGGCCTCTACATCAACTCCATGGCCCCTCCGATGATGTGTGAGTAGTTTACTTCAGGCCTTCGGGTCCATAGTTATTAGCTAGATGGCTTCTTCTCTCTCTTTTAATCTCAATACAAAGTTCTCCTTGATCTTCTTGGAGATCTATTCGATGTAACTCTTTTTGTGGTGTGTTTGTCGAGATCCGATGAATTGTGGGTTTATGATCAAGTCTATCTATGAACAATATTTGATTCTTCTCTGAAATCTTTTATGTATGATTCATTATCTTTGCAAGTCTCTTCAAATTATCAGTTTGGTTTGGCCTACTAGATTGATCTTTCTTGCAATGGGAGAAGTGCTTAGCTTTGGGTTCAATCTTGTGGTGCTCGATCCAAGTGACAGAAAGGGAAACAACACGTATTGTATTGTTGCCATCGAGGATAAAAAGATGGGGTTTATATCATATTGCTTGAGTTTATCCCTCTACATCATTTCATCTTACCTAATGTGTTACTTTGTTCTTATGAACTTAATACTCTAGATGCATGCTAGATAGGGGTCGATGTGTGGAGTAATAGTAGTAGATGCAGAACTGTTTCAGTCTACTTGTCGCGGACGTGATGCCTATATAAATGATCATGCCTAGATATTCTCATAATTATGCACTTTTCTATCAATTGCTCGACAGTAATTTGTTCACCCACCGTAATACTTATGCTATCTTGAGAGAAGCCACTAGTGAAACCTATGCCCCCCGGGCTATTCTCCATTATATTAATATCCCGTCAATAAGCTACTTCTATTACCTTTTATTTTTCAATCTTTACTTTCAATCTATATCATAAAAATACCAAAAATATTTATTTATCTTATTATCTCTATCAGATCTCACTCTCGTAAGTGACCGTGAAGGGATTGACAACCCCTTTTCGCGTTGGTTGCGAGGTTCTTATTTGTTTGTGTAGGTATGAGGGACTTGCGTGTAGTCTCCTACTAGATTGATACCTTGGCTCTAAAAAACTAACGGAAATACTTACGCTACTTTGCTGCATCACCCTTTCCTCTACAAGGGAAAACCAACGCAGTGCTCAAGGGGTAGCAGACCTCCTACCTCCGGCTCGTCCACCTAGTCATCCTCGGCCATGGGACACAGCTACTGCCGTCGGAAGAAGGCGAGGTCAAAACCGCCGGCGGTGCGAATCCCATCTTGCGGCAGCCCGGATGCTAGCCCTGTCCGGTGCTCGCGGCCGCTAGCTAGCCAAGATAGCTCCGTCCAACTGCTTGTCTACAAGGTTTGCTAGCTAGATTGGCACGACGGCGCGGTGGCTTGCTCGCGTGCGCCGGCTAAGGCCAGCCATCTGGCTCGAGCGAAGGCAAGAGCGGCGGCTTGCTCGCTCATGAGTCACACTTGGGCCATCCTGCCAACCCGTGCGGAGGCCAGCGCAGCATCCGGCTCGTCCGACGGAGCGGCGGCCAACTCGCTCATCACCAGCGCCACCGACGAACATGCATTAGTACTGTTTGAAGTAATGTTCAGGAAAAATAATGATTTGAGGAGGAATAACAGGATAGAAGGTTAGATGTTGGTCCCTTGTGTCAACGGTCAAACAAAATGTGTTGGTTTAAGCTGCCTCATCAGCACATACATGTGGGCCAACCCTGTCATAAACGGGTTTAAACGAGCCTAATCGGCACTAGGTAGTAGTTTTTGGCGCGGATTAAGAAATATTGGGTATGTTTTTGCTATTTTTTACAATAGTTTCTTCCTAAGCTGGTTGAAAGTGGTAGTTTTTTGTTAAATACTCTACATATTGTAAGTAGGAGTGAAAGCTAAGCTTTGGAAGCCAATAAGCAAGGCTAGTTACATAGTGCATATGTGTACGTGATTGAAAGTAAATATTAACCATGAGTGACTAATGTCTTGATGGAAAACTCGAAACTATGGAAATACTAGCATTTTTTTGCATGGTTGGAAATACTAGCAATGTTCACGTGCGTTGCAACGGATCATAATTAGAATAATACTTATTCACAGACTTGATACAAAACATTCTAATTTTGATATACATATATCACTAGAGATATATTATGTTTCAATCAGATTATATTCCTTGAGCTGTTTTGGTGAGGTGAGGGAGGGACGTGGTTGGTTTTAAGATACTAATTATGGGTTTTTCTGCAAATTGGTAGAGAAGTGGGATGTTGGTGAGAAAAGGCAACGACTTACCTCACAGTCGTTAGATGTAGATCTAATGGTCAGAAATGACGGATGGAAGACACACCATCATCACCAACTTAGTCTTCTGTAGGAGTACCAGCAAGATGTCTGTGCATTGCACGGAACATCAAGATGCATTTTTTTATAAAACACTTGTTGTGATTGACCTGTGCGGGAGTAATCCCATGTGTAAAAACTAATGATATCTCGAGAGATAGGAGATAAGGTGAAGAGGAGTGGGGCATGGTGGTGATTGGTGGTCGGATTGAGCGGAGGCATGGGGATGGACGACGCCGGCACCGGCCACCAGGCGAGTTTGTTCCAAAGGCTTCCTTTTTCAATTGCTCAACAATGAGGTTGTTGGAGATAAGGATGAATGAGGGAAGTCCTTGTGTGCAAGTGTGGAGAGAGGTGCAGGTATCTTTTAGTTTAATTTCCATCCATAAGATATAGATCGGACGATCTATATTGTAAGATAGCACGTGTACCATCATCACCAACTTGGTTTGTTATAAGAGAAGAAATATACGTATGGAGGTACAAACTTATTATCGATACTTCTTTCTGTAAACTAGGATCTACATTCTATTCAATGCCTCAACATGTGGGGCTTAGCACAATGACTTCTCGACTATGTAAAACAAAGGTTTTCCCGTCGCTGATAAGGAGGGGGTGACGGCCGCGCATTTTCGGCTTTCTCTCGTCCTAGTAGTCATACTAGGTGGTCTACGCACGTGAAGATTTATTGTTTTTCACGTCTCGTGTTCGCCGTACTGCCACGACTATTGATGAATAAACGGTAAGTTATTCACGGGGAAACCCTTGTTGGGCGTGTTTGCAAGAGAGAGAGAGAGAGACAGTGTGCATGTGTGTTATGTCTAGAGACTGAGGCAATGATAAGAGATTTTTGTGTCTATGTGTGTGGAGGATATAGAGAGACATGTACATGGGGGTTTGTATTGTGTAACATGGAGACACATATACATAATCAGAGAGTGAGTGTGTGAGATACACATGCGGACATGGGGAGACATGAGGATCCAGATAAATGGGCATTTGTGCGTGTCTGTGTGTGTTTGTGTGCATGTTTGTGTGTGAGAGAGAGTGTGCGTATGTGGAGTAGAGAGACCACTAATGATGTAAACCTAGTATAAGGGAAGGGGGAATGGTGTGACATGGGTGTCACAGAGAGACAAAGGCATGTGTAGTAGCGGGATAGCATGGGTGCTGGCGAGGAGCATACTATTTGGAAGAGACATCGAGTGTGTGTGGGGGAGGGGTGTGAGAGCGAGAGAGAGAGAGAGAGAGGAAGAGAGGGGGAGAGGGGTCGTTTGTGTCCATAAATGGCGTATAGATAGGGAGACAATGTTGATGTTGTTCAAAATTGGCCTATGTACGGAGACGCAAGGGAAGCGAGTCATCGTGTGTGTGATAGGGACTTCATGAGAGATCTAGAATAGATGGTGTAGAGAACAACATGCGAGATTGAGAACAATGATACATTAAGGAGCTATGGAAAGAGTCACAGCATATATGTATACAGGGAAGGAGCTGGGGCGGCTCCGCATGTGGGAGAGATAGAAAGAGGAGAGTGGTGCACAAGGAAACAAAGTTTGCTTGTTTGCAGTAGGGGTGGTGTGTGGGGTGAGTGTGAAAGAACCACATAACTAGGGAGATAGACGTTTGGGGGCGACGTTTTGTGTGTATGGGAAAGATACACTCTACATAGTGTGTGTGCTTGGCAAAGAGAGATGCCGGGAGACCTAGAGAGTGGGGAAAGAGATGTGTGCATGCTCGAGCGACAAGATAGAGACCTATATTGAGGTCCGGACTTTAGAAAAGAGGGGGGGTGTTAATGTGCTCATGTGTTCATGTCTGGGAGAGAGAACGACTTGTGTAATTGTGATATATATGGTCAATAGTGTGTGCCCTCATGGTTGATCAATTTGTTTCACAGTATCGACTATGAGATAATGATACTTTTGAACGTGCGTGATATACCTTGATGTACCAGAATTACAAACCTAAGATTGGAATTTTGGAATTCGACTCCATCATTAGCTTTTGTAATTCATTTAAACGGAGGTACATTTTTTAATCCGGGATTTCATGATTTCAAATTCATATATCAAACCTAGAGATATACACATACGGGCATGTTCAAACTTTATAATCATCCACTTTATTCATACACATACACATTTTTTATTTTGTCATCATATTTAGGATAAACACATTTGGAATTTCATTTGAATTGGACAGTATGCTGGCATTTGCTTGTACTAGCTCAATGATCCATATTTGAATTGAATTGCCAATCTAACTTTTGAGTTGGAGACATTGATTTTCAAAACTTGCACTTTTTTGCGTGCAAAACAAATAAATTCTCGGCCATGATATCATAGTCGGCCGTACAAGAGCAGAACACTTATAATCTCAGGCGCCAAAAGATTTGAAACTTCCCGCTCACATCGAAATATCCCGCGCCCGAAAGTTTAGCCCTGCAATATTCCTGTTTTACCCCTACCACATGAACGGAAAAGGGCTGCTTTGGTAACTCCATTGTTTTCCCCTCTTTGCCCCCAACATTCTTCCCCAGAGCCCCTCCCCTTCCCCTCCTCGACCCCCAACCAGGGCAAGCTGCCAAATCTAGTCCTCCACCGCAACGGTGGACCTCACACCCCGCTGGATCTACCTTCCGCACCTTGGAACCCCCAACTACCAACTCACCACTTCAGCGGAGCCACTTTAGCGATTGGCTTGTCCACCTCTCCAGATCTGCTTGACTGCCATCATGTTCCATCGCACCGAATCTGCTTAACTGGCGCCCTCGTCCACCACAGTGTAGTCCCTTCACTGACTCCCTCATCCGCCCCATCGCCGGCCCTTCATACAAGCCCTCGTCCACCGCAACAGATACGTGATACGTCTCCAACATATCTATAATTTTGATTGCTCCATGCTATATTATCTACTATTTTGTATGTTTATGAGCTTTATTATACAGTTCTATATCATTTCTGGGACTAACCTATTAACCCAGAGCCCAGTGCTAGTTTCTGTTTTTACCTTGTTTTAGAATATCGCAGAAAAGGAAAACGAAACGGAGTCCAATTGACCTGAAACTTCATGGAACTTATTTTTGGATCAGAAGAAGCCCAGAAGACTTGGAGTGCACGTTAGAGGATCTACGAGGAGGCCACAAGGCAGGGGGTGCGCCCATCCCCTGGCCACGCCCTCCACCCCCGTGGGCCCCTCGTGGCTCCCCTGGCGTACTTCTTCCGCCTATATATCTCCATATACCCTAAAACGATCGGGGAGCACAATAGATCGGGAGTTCTGCCGCCAGAAGCCTCCGTAGCCACCGAAAGCCAATCTAGACCCATTCCGGCACCCTGCCGGAGGGGGAATCCCTCTCCGGTGGCCATCTTCATCATCCCGATGCTCTCCATGATGAGGAGGGAGTAGTTCTCCCTCGGGGCTGAGGGTATGTACCAGTAGCTATGTGTTTGATCTCTCTCTCTCTCTCTCTCGTGTTCTTGATTTGGCACGATCTTGATGTATTGCGAGTTTGCTATTATAGTTGGATCTTATGTTTCTCCTCCCCCTCTACTCTCTTGTAATGAATTGAGTTTCCCATTTGAAGTAATCTTATTGGATTAAGTCTTTAAAGATTTGAGAACACTTGATGTATGTCTTGCCATGCATATCTGTGGTGACAATGGGATATCACGTGATTCACTTGATGTATGTTTGGTGACCAACTTGCGGGTTCCGCCCATGAACCTATGCATAGGGGTTGGCACACGTTTTCGTCGTGATTCTCCGGTAGAAACTTTGGGGCACTCTTTGAGGTTTTATGTGTTGGTTGAATAGATGAATATGAGATTGTGTGACGAATATCGTATAATCATACCCACGGATACTTGAGGTGACATTGGAGTATCTAGGTGACATTAGGGTTTTGGTTGATTTGTGTCTTAAGGTGTTATTCTAGTACGAACTCTAGGGATGTTTGTGACACTTATAGGAATATCCCAACGGATTGATTGGAAAGAATAACTTTGAGGTGGTTTCATACCCTACCATAATCTCTTCGTTTGTTCTCCGCTATTAGTGACTTTGGAGTGACTCTTTGTTGCATGTTGAGGGATAGTTATGTGATCCAATTATGTTAGTATTGTTGAGAGAACTTGCACTAGAGAAAGTATGAACCCTAGGCCTTGTTTCAACGCATTGCAATACCATTTATGCTCACTTTTATCATTAGTTACCTTGCTGTTTTTATAATTTCAGATTACAAATACCTTTATCTACTATCCATATTGCACTTGTATCACCATCTCTTCGCCGAACTACTGCACCTATACAATTTACCGTTGTATTGGGTGTGTTGGGGACACAAGAGACTCTTTGTTATTTGGTTGTAGGGTCGCTTGAGAGAGACCATCTTCATCCTACACCTCCTATGGATTGATAAACCTTAGGTCATCCACTTGTGGGAAATTTGCTACTGTCCTACAATCCTCTGCACTTGGAGGCCCAACAACGTCTACAAGAAGAAGGTTGTGTAGTAGACATGAAGCTCTTTTCTGGCGTCGTTGCCGGGGAGGTTAGCGCTTGAAGGTATATCTTTAGATCTTGCAGTCAAGTCTTTTAGTTTCTTGTTTTAGCACTAGTTTAGTTTATAAAAGAAAACTACAAAAATATGGAATTGAGTTTGTCTCATGCGCTTCATCTTTTTAATATGTTTCATGAGTATGATGGAAAGGAAAATTGTGCTCAAGTGCTAGAGGAAGAAGTCTATAAAATGTTTGGTACTAAATCTTTGAATGATGAGCATGATTGCAATGTTGTTAGTACAAATTCTTTGAATATCCATGATACTAATGATGATTGCACTAGTTATGATGTCTCCTATAAACATGTCAATTTTTGTGGAGAACATTGGGTTTGTAAGTACACACCAAATAGGGAAGATAGATATTGCAAGAGGCATAAGTACTTAGAAAATAAACTGTTGCAAGAAAGGCTAGATGAATGTGCTGAAAATTTAAATTATCTTGGCCATACTTGTGAGCTTTGCAATGAACATGATCATTTCAATACCCAATGCAAATTGTTTCATGATCATATCATGTCCAAATCTTGTGATGACTTGATTTCCCTTGCACACCATAATGAACTTAGTTTGCTCTTGGGTTATGAAGAAATTAAATGTATAACTAAGGATATTCCAAAATTTTCCCTTGATAGAGTTCTTCATTTTAATCTAGAGGAAATTTATATGTATTGTGCGGTGAATTGCATTGAAAATCCTTATATTGCCAATTACATAAAGAAAACAAAACAAATAGAAGATGAAGAGAATACTAATGAAAGGGAAGAGACTTCCCAATACCCTCCTATTATTTCTTATAATGAATCAGGTAACGAGGAAGAGCCTCCTATTCAACCAATCTCGTTAATAAGGAGCTCCAAAAAGAGGATTGAACCCACACAAGATGTGGTGAAGAAGAAGAAAAGAAAAAGGAAGAGAGGTAAAAAGATATCTCCCCCAAATAATGCTTCTCGTATTACTATTGTGCCTCATGAAAATATAATTGTGGAAGATAATGATACTTCTTATGATCTTGAAAATCTTTTTGGCATTTGCTTGGAAGAATATGATGATTGCTATATTATTGGTGCTATCCATACTATTAATGATGAGAGTGATTATGCTTATGATATGAAAAGGCCCAAGCTTGGGGATGCTATGTTTGATGAAGATGATGTTTTTGAGAATATATTTTCTGCAATTAATGTTTGTCACAAGCTTGGGGATGCTACGTTTAATGAAGATGATATTTTTAGTCTCCTAAGTTTTGATATGCAAATTTATAATGATGATAGCATGCCTCCTACTTATGATGACTATTGTGATGATACTTATGCTATAAAAAGTAGTGATTATATTTATAAAACTTGTCATGATTATGATTACCCTTTTTATGAACATTACTCTTTTAATGTGGAAACAATTTATAGTATTCAAGTCTCTTATGATACTCCCACTATTCCGAATGAGAAGAATTTTGATTATGTGGAGAGTAATAAAATTTATATGCTTGTATATCATGAAAAGAATGATTTAGGTGCTAGTTATATTGTTGAATTAATTCATGATTCTACTGAAAATTATTATGAGGTAGGAAACATATGCTTGTAGGAATTGCAATAATATCAATTTTCCTCCCTATGTGCGTAAAATTTTGAAGTTATGCTTGTTTTACCTTCCTATGCAAGTTGATTCTTGTTCCAACAAGTTGTTTTCTCACAAAATCCCTATGCATAGGAAGTGGGTTAGACTTAAATGTGCTAGTCATAATCTTCATGATGCTCTCTTTATGTTACAATTCTTATCCTTTATGTGAGCATCATTGAAATCATCATGCCTAGCTAGGGGCGTTAAACGATAGCGCTTGTTGGGAGGCAACCCAATATTATTTTTGTTCCTTGCTTTTTGCTCCTGTTTAGTAATAAGTAATTTATCTAGACTCTTTTTATATGTGGTTTTATTTTTTTAATTAGTGTTTGTGCCAAGTATAACCGTTGGGAAGACTTGGGGAAAGTCTTGTTGATCTTGCTGTGAAAAACAGAAACTTTAGCGCTCATGAGAATTGCTGCCATTTTCTATTGGAGAGTGCTATTTAGTTAATTCTTTTTTAAGATGATTAATAGATAAATTCCTCACGTCAGTCAATTTATCTGAGAATTTTATGAGTTATAGAAGTATACGTTTGATCCAGATTACTACAGACTGTTCTGTTTTTGACAGATTCCATTTTTCATGTGTTGTTTACTTATTTTGATGAATCTATGGCTAGTAAAATAGTTTATAAACCATAGAGAAGTTGGAATACAGTAGGTTTAACACCAATATAAGTAAAGAATTAGTTCATTACAGTACCTTGAAGTGGTGATTTATTTTCTTATACTAACGGAGCTTACGAGTTTTCTGTTAAGTTTTGTGTTGTGAAGTTTTCAAGTTTTGGGTAAGGATTCGATGGACTATGGAATAAGGAGTGGCAAGAGCCTAAGCTTGGGGATGCCCATGGCACCCCCAAGGTAATCTAAGGACACCTAAAAGCCAAAGCTTGGGGATGCCCCAGAAGGCATCCCCTCTTTCGTCTACTTCTATCGGTAACTTTACTTGGAGCTATATTTTTATTCACCACATGATATGTGTTTTGCTTGGAGCGTCTTGTATGATTTGAGTCTTTGCCTTTTAGTTTACCACAATAATCCTTGCTGTACACACCTTTGGAGAGAGCCATACATGATTTGGAATTTGTTAGAATACTCTATGTGCTTCGCTTATATCTTTTGAGCTATGTAGTTTTGCTCTAGTACTTCACTTATATCTTTTAGAGCACGGTGGTGGATTTGTTTTATAGGAACTCTTGATCTCTCATGCTTCACTTAGATTATTTTGAGAGTCTTAAACAGCATGGTAATGTGCTTAATCCTAATATGCTAGGTATTCAAGATTAGTAAAAACGTTCTTATGAGTGTGTTGAATACTAAGAGAAGTTTGATACTTGATGATTGTTTTGAGATATGGAGGTAATAATATCAAAGTCGTGCTAGTTTAGTAGTTGTGAATTTGAGAAGTGCTTGTGTTGAAGTTTGCAAGTCCCGTAGCATTGCACGTATGGTAAACGTTATGTGACAAATTTGAAACATGAGGTGTTATTTGATTGTCTTCCTTATGAGTGGCGGTCGGGGACGAGCGATGGTCTTTTCCTACCAATCTATCCCCCTAGGATCATGCACGTAGTGCTGAAGTTTTTGATGACTTGTAGATTTTTGAAATAAGTATGTGAGTTCTTTATGACTAATGTTGAGTCCATGGATTATACGCACTCTCACCCTTCTATCCTTGCTAGCCTCTTCGGTACCGTGCATTGCCCTTTCCCACATTGAGAGTTGGTGCAAACTTCGCCGGTGCATCCAAACCCTGTGATATGATACACTCTTTCACACATAAACCTCCTTATATCTTCCTCAAAATAGTCACCATACCTACCTATTATGGCATTTCCATAGCCATTCCGAGATATATTGCCATGCAACTTTCCACCATTCCGTTTATCATGACACATTCATCATTGTCATATTGCTTAGCATGATCATGTAGTTGACATAATATTTGTGGCAAATCCACCATTCATAATTCTTTCATACATGTCACTCTTGGTTCATTGCATATCCTGGTACACCGCCGGAGGCATTCATATAGAGTCATACTTTGTTCTAGTATCGAGTTGTAATCAATGAGTTGTAAATAAATAGAAGTGTGATGATCATCATTTTCTAGAGCATTGTCCCAAGTGAGGAATATAGAAAAGAAAAAATAGAAATGCCATAAAAAGAGAAGGCCCAAAAAAAGAAAAGAGAAAGGCCATAAAAAAGGAGAAGGCACAAAAAATGAGAGAAAAAGAGAGAAGGGACAATGCTACTATCCTTTTCCACACTTGTGCTTCAAAGTAGCACCATAATCTTCATGATAGAGAGTCTCTTGTTTTGTCACTTTCATATACTAGTGGGATTTTTTCATTATAGAACTTGGCTTGTATATTCCAACAATGGGCCTCCTCAAGTGCCATAGGTCTTCGTGAGCAACCAAGTTGGATGCACACCCACTTAGTTTCTTTTGTTGAGCTTTCATACATTTATAGCTCTAGTGCATCCGTTGCATGGCAATCCCTACTCCTTGCATTGACATCAATTGATGGGCATATCCCTAGCCCATTGATTAGCCACGTCGATGTGAGACTTTATCCTTTTTGTCTTCGCCACAACCCCCCATCATCATATTCTATTCCACCGATAGTGATATATCCAATGTTTATGAGTTTGAGATTACTAAAGTATGAAACAATTGCTTGGCTTGTCATCGGGGTGGTGCATGATGAGAGCATTCTTGTGTGATGAAAATGGAGCATGACTAAACTATATGATTTTGTAGGGATGAACTTTCTTTGGCCACGTTATTTCGAGAGGACATAATTGGTTAGTTAGTATGCTTGAAGTATTATTATTTTTATGTCAATATGAACTTTTATCTTGAATCTTTCAGATTTGAATATTCATGCCACAATTAAGAAGAATTACATTGAAATTATGCCAAGTAGCACTCCGCATCAAAAATTCTGTTTTTATCATTTACCTACTCGAGGACGAGCAGGAATTAAGCTTGGGGATGCTGATACGTCTCCAACGTATCTATAATTTTTGATTGCTCCATGCTATATTATCTACCGTTTTGGATGTTTATGGGCTTTATTATACACTTTTATATCATTTTTGGGACTAACCTATTAACCCAGAGCCCAGTGCCAGTTTCTGTTTTTACCTTGTTTTGGAATATCGCAGAAAAGGGAAACGAAACGGAGTCCAATTGACCTGAAACTTTACGGAACTTATTTTTGGATCAGAAGAAGCCCAGAAGACTTGGAGTGCACGTCAGGGGATCTACGAGGAGGCCACGAGGTAGGGGGGCGTGCCCACCCCCTAGGCACGCCCTCCACCCTCGTGGGCCCCTCGTGGCTCCCCTGACGTACTTCTTCCGCCTATATATCTCTATATACCCTAAAACGATCGGGAGCACAATAGATTGGGAGTTCCACCGCTAGAAGCCTCTGTAGCCACCGAAAGCCAATCTAGACCCATTCCGGCACCCTGCCGGAGGGGGAATCCCTCTCCGGTGGCCATCTTCATCATCACGGTGCTCTCCATGACGAGGAGGGAGTAGTTCTCCCTCGGGGCTGAGGGTATGTACCAGTAGCTATGTGTTTGATCTCTCTCTCTCTCTCTTTCTCTCGTGTTCTTGATTTGGCACGATCTTGATGTATCACGAGCTTTGCTATTATAGTTGGATCTTATGTTTCTCCTCCCCCTCTACTCTCTTGTAATGAATTGAGTTTCCCCTTTGAAGTAATCTTATCGGATTGAGTCTTTAAAGATTTGAGAACACTTGTTGTATGTCTTGCCGTGCATATCTGTGGTGACAATGGGATATCACGTGATTCACTTGATTTATGTTTTGGTGACCAACTTGCGGGTTCCGCCCATGAACCTATGGATAGGGGTTGGCACATGTTTTCGTCGTGATTCGACGGTAGAAACTTTGGGGCACTCTTTGAGGTTCTATGTGTTGGTTGAATAGATGAATCTGAGATTGTGTGGTGCATATCGTATAATCATTCCCACGGATACTTGAGGTGACATTGGAGTATCTAGGTGACATTAGGTTTTTGGTTTATTTGTATCTTAAGGTGTTATTCTAGTACAAACTCTAGGGATGTTTGTGACACTTATAGGAATAGCCCAACGGATTGATTGGAAAGAATAACTTTGAGGTGGTTTCGTACCCTACCATAATCTCTTCGTTTGTTCTCCGCTATTAGTGACTTTGGAGTGACTCTTTGTTGCATGTTGAGGGATAGTTATGTGATCCAATTATGTTAGTATTGTTGAGAGAACTTGCACTAGCGAAAGTATGAACCCTAGGCCTTGTTTCAACGCATTGCAATACCGTTTACGCTCACTTTTATCATTAGTTACCTTGCTGTTTTCATAATTTCAGATTACAAATACCTTTATCTACTATCCATATTGCACTTGTATCACCATCTCTTCGCCAAACTAGTGCACCTATACAATTTACCATTGTATTGGGTGTGTTGGGGACACAAGAGACTCTTTGTTATTTGGTTGCAGGGTTGCTTGAGAGAGACCATCTTCATCCTACACCTCCTACGGATTGATAAACCTTAGGTCTTCCACTTGAGGGAAATTTGCTACTGTCCTACAAACCTGTGCACTTGGAGGCCCAACAACGTCTACAAGAAGAAGGTTGTGTAGTAGACATCAATACACCTCATCAAAAGCACAGTACACCGCGCCCGCCGAAGCCTTCGTCCACTGCATCGGGCCCGCTCCACGGACGCCATATTCAACTCCACCGGCCTTGCTTTACTGATGCCGCACCCTCATCAGGTTATTTTGATTTGTACTCCTTAGGTTTTATCTTCTTGATCATGCAACTGTTCACTTACCATAGATGAGCTTCTTGCATGTTGACAGGTGCCGCAACCGAAGCACCGGATCCTCTTGAACGGCGGCGATAGCTGGCCCAAACTCAACGGCAACACGAGCACCATCGACGATCCTTAGCTAAGTATGAAAATGATACCCATACGCCGCCGTGAATCAGATACTATTATCCAATGGCCGGCGCCTATGTTCACTTGCTTAGCATAAGCACCGCACCTTTGAATTTCTTCAGGACATCATTCAATTTTTCATGAGACGCATTATTCTGCTTGCCCCTGTAGGACCATACTTCTGGCAGTGAACATGTTACATGTGCTAAATTACATACCAGTGCACATATAGTTAATATGGTTTAGTTTTGTCCTAAGTATTACTGTACTTCCTAGATATCACTGCCTACTATTTTACTTCTTGCATGCTATATTTATGATAATGGTGTTGTTCTGATGCCACCTGTTGGTTCCATCAGACTGCTTCATGTTCTCTATGCTTAATTACACATCAGCAAACTAGCATGTGGTTCCGCTACTTTTTGTTCGTTTTACCCTACATTTTTTGATGCTAGCTATTACATCACTGCTCCGAGCCTCTGTTCATTACTTTTTTGTGTGTTCTTGATCTTGCCAAGTTGCATGACTAATTTTATGCTTCTATTAATTATGGAGATGCCAACCTCATCAAGCAAAATATTTGTTCTTTTGGGGCTGGCACCTCGAACAAGCATAAAAATAGAGGGAAGCAGATATATTGTAGTGTATGCACACACCCTTCTTTCATTAGTTTAGATAAACCATTGATGATCAATTCGAACCAGTGCATGCGATTAAAAATGATTTTACCTAAATATAGGGTGCAGAATAAACTACAACAACTAGATTTGCAACCATGGGATGCTGACAATATCTTCAAAGAACATTGCAACAGTAGCGAGGCTTCACAACAACATATGGTAAGCCAGTGTGTTTTTGTACATGTGAAATGTAATGCGTGTGGGCTGCTTTCTTGGCTTGTGCCCTCAACATGTAATCCTACAGAATTACAAATAGTTGAGTTGTCTGCTTTGTTGTATTGCTTGATTCGAATGCTTGTTTGTTACTTGTTACGCTATACCGGAGTTGGCCAATATGTCAGCAGTGCCTACTGTACTATTGTAAAGAAATGCATGCCTAGTTCATTTGAGTCTTTAACTTTTCCACTGAACTTCATCACAAGACTGTCTTCGTAGTTTATATGAGGCCACACTGTTAAGTGCTTTCTCGGATTATTTCAACTGCTTAGATGCCTTGGCAACTTAAATATAGCGGTGGTACACTCCCTTTCAACTAGGGATGTCAACTGTGTCCCGTTTAATCCCGATTAAAGTCCACTAGTGGTATGATAGTTCAAAAGAGTTTTTGTTTTTTGAGGAAAATTAACTAGGGAGCTAGCAAAAACTAACTAGATGGGATTGGCGGATGTCATTTATTTTCCACTTACATCCCTAGTTTCATCTTACCATTTTAATCTCTTTTTCGGCTGATGCTGGTTCGAACCATTTAAATATAGCTTGCCATGCTCGGCAATAATTCGTATGTCATTTACCATGTAAGCTTACTGCCTAGATCATGCGATAACCATCTCTTACATATGTCCAGCGGAAACCTTTCAGGATGCCGTTCACACTAGGACACAATGTACAACCGCAGAAACTATTTGTGGGAGCAGTGCACCATCCATGTTACCAGATGCTAGCAGTTCAGAGGCAACACCGCCAGAGAGCAGTCCGAGCACAGATATTATAGTTCTTGAGGCTCTACTAGAGGTAGAAAGAGATGGTGTGGCTGCCATGAATGAGGTAATCTCGATCTTGAAGCTGGAAATCATGCAATTAGCTGCACGCATTATGCAAGCAACCCAAGAATTGGAGGAAGTAAGAATGTTGCATTTGAAGACGAAGGAGGTCCTGCTGCTTCTGCTATTTGAAGCCCAGGGTAATCCTAGTTCTTCTTTAGATACTAGTTGAAATTGTCATTAGATTATTGTACTTGCATGTTGTTTCATGTCTCTGAATGGATTATATTGTAAGACCCCCTATGTTGTCCATGAGTTGTAATGATCCGAATTTTGTAGGCGAGGTAATCCTCAGTACTTGTATGATTGACATAAGGTGAACTGTTTTTCGTGTGAGCATATTGTATTGCATGAAATAACTGTTTGACTCAAAGTGTATCCAACCTACTGAATTCGAAGATCATGGCATTTTGAAATCATAATCATATATAAAGGTGGAATAAATCTTTGTTGTGGTTTTGAAGAAATAAATAACAAAACGTAGAATTATCTATGGATATTCATAATCGAATAAAAATTGGATTTGGATTTAGTTGCCAGGGCCCAGGGCAAACGTGAATGCTAATTCTCCCAAGTTTTGAACGAAGCGGCTAAACACCCACTATCATTTGTGGGATGGCCGAAGCAAGTGTTTGCGAGATGGAAATTACTGTCTACCCCTGACACTTGACATCGATCGGTGTCAAAATCGGCGGATCTCCGGTAGGGGGTCCCGAACAGTGCGTCTAAGGCGGATGGTAACAGGAGGCAGGGGACACGATGTTTTACCCAGGTTCGGGCCCTCTTGATGGAGGTAAAACCCTATGTCCTGCTTGATTATTCTTGATAATATGAGTAGTACAAGAGTTGATCTACCACGAGATCAGAGAGGCTAAACCCTAGAAGCTAGCCTATGGTATGATTGTATGTTGTCCTACGGACTAAAACCCTCTGGTTTATATAGACACCGGAGGGGGCTAGGGTTACACAAGGTCGGTTACAAAGGAGGAGATATGCATATCCGTATTGCCTAGCTTGCCTTCCATGCCAAGTAGAGTCCCATCCGGACATGGGACGAAGTCTTCAATCTCATATCTTCATAGTCCAACAGTCCGGCCTAAGGATATAGTCCGGCTATCCGGAGCCCCCCTAATCCAGGACTCCCTCAGTATCCCCTGAACCAGGCTTGAATGACGATGAGTCCGGCGCACAGTGTTGTCTTCGGCATTGCAAGACGGGTTCCTCCTCCGAATACACCACGAAAGAGTTTGAATACAAGGATAGTGTCCGACCGTGCAAAATAAGTTCCACATACCACCACAGAGAGAATAATATTTCCACAAATCTAATCCGCTGACACGTTTTTGTAGCATGACATCATGCCACGGTCCGGTAATTATTTGAACCATTTTTCTTTAACCAGCCCAACACATAACGTGAGGCAGTTTCTTGACACGTCTTGTCAAAGCAGAGATCGTGTTCCCCTTATTACGGGATTCTCATCAATACGAACGTGGGTAACCCAACCGTGCCTGTTGGTATGACTCCTAGATTTTAGGTAAGTCTCGAACGGCCACGAGGAGGACGCCTGATATTCATCCCCTTTATAAAGGGACAAGGCTTTTTCTTTTTTCCGTCCCGTGCTCAATCAAATCCTTCCCCCGCCTTGAGTTCTAACACCCAAAGCCCAGGTCGGGTGCTTCGGACCTTCAATCATGTCCGGATCCAGCCTTCAAGGCCGGTGGATGCCTTCCTCCGTCACGGAGGAGGACATCAAGAAGTTGAGGGAGGCCAGATATCTGACCGCCGAAATTTCGCATAGGCTGCCCGCCCGAGGGCAGGTTGTCCCTACTCCCAAACCCAACGAGAGTGTTGTGTTCGTCTCCCACTTTCTCCGAGGACTAGGCCTCGCTCTAGATCCCTTTGTTAGGGGTCTTATGTTCTATTACGGGCTGGATTTTCACGATTTGGCCCCAGATTACCTTCTTCACATCTCGTCATTTATTGTCGTTTGTGAGGCCTTCCTCCGTATTACCCCTCACTTCGGCCTGTGGCTCAATACCTTCGATGTGAAGCCGAAGATGGTCGAGGGGCAGTACGCAGCATGCGGAGGTGCTTTAATAAGCAAAATTGCTGACACTCCGTGGCCAAAGGGTTCCTTTCCAGAGGTGTCCGGATTGTGGCAACGGGAGTGGTTCTACGTCACAGCTCCTCGAAGTGCCAAGTGGGTAGCTGCCCCCACCTTTCGCTCGGGCCCTCCACCACAACTGATGTCATGGATCAGCAGGGGGCTGAGCTGGGGTCGAACCAAGGACGTGCCAATACTGCAGAGTCGTATCCGAGATCTCTTCAAGGGAGATTTCAGTCTAGTTATGGTAATGCAAGTTATGCTGGTTCGTCGAGTCCAGTCTTGCAAACGCCGACCCCTCCGCATGTGAGAATTCAACCTGGAAGGACCGCGCACTATTCAGAATTTCCTCGGCATGACGCAAGAGGAGATGTACAAATCGTTCTTCGGAACCCGAATAGAGTGTCCGGACACTACTGAGGACGTGGGCCTGAGCTGCAACCGCCCTGCTGCCCAAGTAAGTAGTCCCATGGCCGAACACACTGTCCTTTTATTTATCATGACATCATTCTGAAGAATCGCTCTTTGACCAAGACTGGATAACAAAGGTGAAGATGATCCGGTGTTCGTCCCCCCTTCCTGAAGGCTTGGACAATCCGGTGCTGGAAAAGATGCTCGAGCCAGCACCCTGCCTAGTGCCCTCCAAGGAAGATGGAAGGGGGAATAACGAGGCTAGCATCTCCACGAAGGACATTAGGCGGAGAGAAGGAACTGAAACTTCCTCTCCCCAAGGAAGGAAGAGAACCGCCTCTGCGGACCCGGAGACAATGGTCTCCAAACGAGGGTAGAAATCTCCGTCGGAGGGTCCTGCCCTGGGGGATACCCTGGCCGTACTATACCCTCAAGGGGACCAGCCCTCCCCCGAGCTCTAAGTAAAAGGGGTAGTCAATAATGAAAATATCTTGCTCTACTTCTGAGGAAAATAATCGAAGCATTTATCTTGCAGTTCGGATCTTAGCCCTTCTCAGCAGAGCTCGTCTTCGGGGGATCTTCTTCCGGAGATGATGGACAGCGAAATGCCTCCCCCTACCACACCGCCTCACGAAGCGGGCGACCCTGAGGTGTCGTCGCGAAGGGTTTCTCCAGATCTGGCAAGGCCAGAAGGTAATCTTATGGCCACCCGAAGTCCTCAGCATCCGGATCTCGAAGAGAGTCATCAAAAGAGTCCGGCACCGTCTGGTGTGCGGTCGGACATACTGAGGGGTCTGCTGGAGCATGCGGCCATCTCAGAAGAGCACCGCACATTGATGGGTATGGTGATTGAAAGGATTTCGTCCGCCGAAAGCGGGTTGCATGAAGCTTTTATGAGTCTACTGACGGGTTTTGAGGTACGTGAAATGATGTACATTTTTAACAGTACCGCACATTTTTAGATGTGCCTTGTGTAGATAGTAGCCCCTGAGACTCTGGTTGTCGTCGAAAACGGCGGCAAACAGAGGATCATAGTCCCAGGTAATAACCAGACTGCCTTTATGTGCAGGTGGTGGAAGCTCCGGTGGCTAGCCGGACTGATGGGTATGCCGAACTAAAGCGGCAGCTAGATGCGGCAGATGCCGGCATCGTGCTTGTCAACAAGCGGCTTGACGAGGCACATGGTGAGTGGTCTTTCTGGTGATCGTCACATAGTAAGAGCAGCATGATGCCAGTATCTTTAGTATGTTGTGACTGTAGATGGAGCGGCCACCATGGAGACCCTTCGGGCGGAGCTTGCCCGAGCCAAGGAGCAAGCAAGGAGTAGCAATGTGGCCGCTTTGCAAGCGGCCAAAGAGTTAAGGGCCGAATAGGCCGCACATTGCGAGAGCAAAGAAAAAATTGCCAAGATGGTCGTGGAGTTAAAAGATGCTGCTGACCGTTACCGAATTCTTGAAGAGGAAAACCGGGCAAAGGTGACAGACCTGGAGAAGGCCCGGGTGGCTGCCAAGGAAGCCTGCTCCAAAATTAGAGCGACGAAGGAGGAGCTGAATCAAGCTGTAGATATCGTGTCTGGGAAGCCCTTCTTGTTGCGGACTAAGTTCGGAGATCCGAAGTATGCTCCTCTGGACCGGCTATGGAGTTCTGCGGACGCGTACATGGATTTGGCTGCAAGTGCTGCTGATGCAGCCGAGTACTTCAAGGATCAGAAAGGTCCCGAAGTGGAAAAGCTGTTCTGGTCACAGTTTCATGCTCCAGTCCGTCCGTTGCTGCTGAATGAGTGATTAACCGGTTGGGCCGAGCTCCATAGGTTGTCCGGACTTGCCACAAGATCACATGTGGCCGGGAGGGCCAAGGCCAAGTAGCTACTTTAGCTTAGTGCAACAATTCCTTGAAGTTGTGCCACGCATCGATGCTGTAAAGAGATCAGCGTGCATAGAAGGTGCGTGGATGGCCCTTGCCCGTGTCAAAACATACTGGGCGGAGATGGAGGCCACCACTGTTACGGCATAGGGTTCGGCCATAGGCCGAGTGGCCGCTGAGCACTACTTTGAAGAAGTTCTTGAAGGCGCTCGTTTGATAGAGGCTCAGTGCTCAAAGAATATTATGTTTAAGTGACATGTATTCCCATTTTAAGAACAATGTTTTATTGAGTTTCTCAAGGCTGTATTTATACTTTTGCCCGAAAGTACTATGATGCCTCCTGTGCGGCCGTTTATGTATATATGTATATAACCTGAAAGATGGCAGTCGTCGGCTTCAGCCCCCACACATATAATGCGGGGGTGTTCGCAGAAGATGCATGTTCACACTTGATCCAACGTCTTGGTCCATTAAGGAGGTGATAGCGCAGCGAACTAGGCAACCGACTATAATGCTTTAACACTTTCACTTAGCCAGAGGAGTTTGACAATGGGGTACTATATAGCCCCTGGTGGCTCCGCGCCCATCCGGATTCGGGGCGCGTACATGCCTGGCCAGGAAATGACCCTTCGTTAAGGTGGAGTAATCCCAAAGATTCCGCTAGGTTGTCGAGTGGTTGACCAGTCTCACGCTATATCATGACAGTCAGTTTTCGGCTTTCTCTACTAAGGTGCTCGTCCGGATGAACCAGTATCATGACAATCGCAGTAGTTCTCCTGGTGCCGCCTTAGCCGATAGAGTGGAACGTAAGGCAGCAAAACATAGGAGCCGGGCAAACCCAACATTTGACCAAAGACATGATTCAGAGCTGATGCATATAAGGCCAAACCCGCGACGCCGAACACTCCCTAAGGTATTTGGTCTTTATGATGTAAACTAGACCTAAACAGTGCCCTTTGTAATAAGCCCCTAGTGTCCAGGTACGTGCAATATTCTGACGTGGCCACATGCCAATACGTCAGCTTCCTTCTCAATTGTACTGAGAATCCGAGGGATGTGTATCAACAAGAGAAGTAAAAAAGGTTTACGCAGGGTCTTAATCTAAAAAGAATCCTTGGAACGGGTCCTTGCTGCATGTCTGTGCCTGTATCTCCGTTGTGCCGTATTCTAGACGGGTGTAGTACGATGGCCATCTAAAAAAGAGAGGAACTTAATTGAAAAGTTGCCGTTCAAAAGGTAAGTTATACTAAATAAACAATATATAGTTCAAAATGAGTAAAGTTGAGCCTAATTGCGACTTGTTTGCGCGCGTTGAGCCCCTTGTATTGTAATAGGGGTATAGCCATCAAACCTGTATCAATTACATATAGCTGCACCAGACTCGTCCAACCGTGTCCGTGGTCTTAACGACCTGTCAGATGCTTTAGTTGGTGAGGCCGTTTAGTGTGCGGCTGGCAAGGCAGCCGCACGGTCTTCCGCGCGCAAGGAGCGCTCAATATTTCCGTTTACTATAATGATGCCACGTGGACCGGGCATCTTAAGCATGAGAGAAGCGTAATGCGGTATTGCATTAAAGCGAATGAAAGCTTCGCGTCCGAGTAGTGCTTGATAGCCGCTTTGGAACAGAGCGATGTGGAAAGTTAAATTTTCGCTGCGGAAGTTATCGGGAAAGCCGAATATAACCTCTAGTAGCAGGGAGCCCGTGCAATGGGCTTCTAGGCCTAGTATTACTCCTTTAAAGGTAGTATTGCTATGGCTAATTTTTATTGGGTCTATCCCCATTTTGCGGACTGTGTCCTGATATATCAGGTTTAAATTACTGCCACCATCCATCAGGACTCGTGTGAAGTGGTATCCGTCAATTATCGGGTCTAACACCAAGGCAGCCCATCCTGCACACCGGATACTTGCCGAGTAATCCCATTGGTCAAAGGTGATTGGTTGGACGACCAGTGGCAGAACTCCACGGTGATAGGCCCTAGGGCATGTGTCTCTAGGAGTGCTGCTTTGTTTCTCCCCTTTGTCACGTGTAACACGTTTACTGTTTTGACTTCTGGTGGGAATGTCTTCTGTTCCCCAGTGCTTTGCTTGCGAGGCTCGTCCTCGTCTTCGCTTGGTGTATCCTGCCCCTTGTGTTCGGCGTTGAGCTTGCAGGACTGCTTGAAGACCCAACATTCTCTATGGGTATGATTTGCAGGTTTATCGGGGGTGTTTTGGATCTCACATATTTTGTCCAGAATCTTGTTTAGACTGGACAGTTCGTCTCTGTTGCCTTTGGAGGGCAGCTTTTGCTGACCTGACCGAGAGCTTCTGAATCCGGCGTTTACCGCCGTGCTCTTTGGGCTGTCTTCTTTATTCCGACGCTTGTTTTTGCTGCGCCGTGGTTTCGCGTATTCGTCCCAGACTTCGGATGTACTTGGGTCGCTGGTGCCGCATCGGGCTAACCAGCTATCCTCGCCCGCGCAAAAGTGGGTCATGAGGCTTGTTAATGCTGCCATTGTTCTCGGCTTTTCTTGGCCGAGGTGTGTGGCAAGCCATTCATCTCGAATGCTGTGCTTAAAAGCTGCTAAGGCTTCGGCATCCGGGCAGTCGACTATTTGGTTCTTTTTAGTGAGGAACATGTTCCAAAGCTTTCGGGCTGACTCTCCGGGCTGTTGGGTTATATGAGTTAAATCATTTGCATCCGAAGGTCGGACATAGGTCCCTTGAAAATTTGCCCGAAAAGCGTCTTCGAGCTCTTCCTAGCTTCCAATGGAGTTTTCGGGGAGTCTTTTAAGCCAGTGCTGAGCTGGCCCTTTGAGCTTGAGGGGTAAGTACTTGATGGCATGGAGATCGTCTCCTCGAGCCATATGGATATGGAGGATGTAATCCTCAATCCAGACCCCAAGGTCTGTCGTTCCATCGTACGCCTCTATGTTTACGGGTTTGAATCCCTCTGGAAATTCATGGTCCAGCACCTCATCGGTGAAACATAGGGGGTGTGCGGAACCCCAGTATTTGGGTGTGCCGTGGTATTGGGATGTTTGTTGTGTTGCATTGCATGCTGGAGCGCGCTTGCGTGGCCCGTAGATGGATCTGGTTGCGCCGTACTTTTGATGCGAGTCCTCACGTGGATCGCGTATTGGCTTATGTGCGGCGTCGTTTGCCGCTTTATGTTGGCCACGAGGTCGTCTATCCGACCGGATGACCGTTTTGTTTTTTGATTGCGGGGGATCTAAGGCCTGCTCATCGAATTCAGGTAGCAACTTTCGCTTCGGGTAGCTCTTCGTCTGGCGATTACCACTGTACTTCGCTTCAGTGTTGAGTACTTCACTCCATCTGATTTTGAGTGTGTCTTGTGCAGCCCTGAGCCTTTGCTTCTGCTTTTTCAGACTCCTCGCAGTGGCAACAAGCCGTTTATGGGTGTTCTATTGCTCTGGGTGTCTGTCCGGTGTGATGTTATCCGGACTGTAATCTTCGACGGAGTCGGGTTTTTCGGTTTGATTCTCCGTGTTGCCGTGGTCGGACGATGGTTCAATGCCATGTTTGTCATCCGCTGGCTCACCTTGCTCTACCGCTGGGTTTATATGATCGCTATTTCTGCCGAGGCGGGATTTAGAGCGGCGCTTACGCCGCCGCTTTGACTGCTTCTCGAGGGAACAATCCTTCGATTCGTCCTTCTGCTCTTCGTCGTTGTTTTCTTTCGATGCGTCCACCATGTATACATCATATGATGAAGTGGGCGTCCAGTGCCCTGTGGGCAGTGGTTCCTGTTCGTCTCCTGCATCGTCGTCCATACCATTGATGTTTTCGGAGTCGAAGTCAAGCATGTTGGTCAAATCATCGACAGTGGCTACTAAGTGGGTGGTGGTTGGGCGGCAAATTTCTTCGTCATCCGCATCCCAATCTTGCCGGACATAGTTCGGCCAGGACTCTCCTGACAGTGAGAGAGAGCTTAATGAGTTCAGTATGTCACCGAAGGGCGAGTGCTAAAAGATATCCGCGGAGGTGAACTCCATGATCGGCGCCCAATCGGATTCGATAGGCACGGGTGCAGGCGGTTCAGAGTCTGTGGCCGGGGAAGAATCCGGCAGTTCGGTGTCGCGGCTCCTGTGAAGGGTAAGGTCGATATTCGGCTCGATCGCCGCTGAGAATACGGCCTCCATGGCGGGGTCTATCCACCCGTCCATGGATGGTGCAATGGGCTCTGAATTGAGGGTCGGAGCGGTTGCCGGTGCGGTCTCCTGAACACTCTCTGATGGTAGAGCTAAATCATGCTTATCGTGACCGTGCGACGCACTCGGCAGGGGCTCGAATCCGTCGAAGATCAAGTCTCCGCAGATGTCGGCCGTGTAGTTTAAGCTTCCAAACCTGACCTGGTGGCCAGGGGCGTAACTCTCAACCTGCTCCAGATGACCAAGCGAGTTGGCCCGCAGTGCGAAGCCGCCGAATACAAAGATCTGTCCGGGGAGAAAAGTCTCACCCTGGACTGCATCACTATTGATGATCGAAGGAGCCATCAAGCCTTACGGCGACGACACAGAGGAACTCTCAACGAAAGCACCAATGTCGGTGTAAAAACCAGCGGATCTCGGGTAGGGGGTCCCGAACTGTGCGTCTAAGGCGGATGGTAACAGAAGGTAGGGGACACGATGTTTTACCCAGGTTCGGGCCCTCTTGATGGAGGTAAAACCCTACATCCTGCTTGATTATTCTTGGTAATATGAGTAGTAGAAGAGTCGATCTACCACGAGATCAGAGAGGCTAAACCCTAGAAGCTAGCCTATGGTATGATTGTATGTTGTCCTACGGACTAAAACCCTCTGGTTAATATAGACACCGGAGGGGGCTAGGGTTACACAAGGTCGGTTACAAAGGAGGAGATATACATATCCGTATTGCCTAGCTTGCCTTCCACGCCAAGTAGAGTCCCATCCGCACACGGGACGAAGTCTTCAATCTCGTATCTTCATAGTCCAATAGTCCGGCCAAAGGATATAGTCCGGTTGTCCGGAGACCCCCTAATCCAGGACTCCCTCAACATCCTTATCGTTCGGATTTACACTGCTGTCGATAGGGGTAGACTAGTAACTTCAATCAGACGTGACACGATGGCCTGTGAGCCCATTCAGACACGGTGGGTGCCAGACCTGGGCAGTAAAACACATTTGATTCAAGCTCATCCGAAAGACATGTGTCTCTCCCTCCATTTCCCCATTCATCCATGGTGGGTGGCAAAGCAAACTCTCCTCGTCCAAAATCGATGTAGCCTAATATTTTAAATAGGGGCAGATGTGTAACTTCCCTCTGACGTGACACAACTGCCCTACCTGTCAGCCCCGTTCATACACCGTGGGCACCAACCATGGGTGGAAAAACACCCTCTCCTCGCCTGAAATCGTTACCGGCAAATATTTGGGAGATGAAAGATTACCGTCCTATCTCCAACCGACGTGATGTCCGAAATTTTAAACAGGGAATAAGTTCGTAACTTTCCCACATTTCAGACAAGAGCGTCCCAAAGTTTGAGACCCCTCCCCCTCCATTTCCACATTCATACACCGTCGGTGCCACGACAACCTCCCCATTGCGGCCAGCCTCCTCCGTCTGCCACCCCATCCTCCACCTTGTCGGAGCCGCTACCCCTACCCCATCGTCCACTTCAAGAGATGGGCGTCTCTCATCCACGGCGCCGGACCAGGATCCTTTCATCGTGTCGTCTCGCTTCATCGACGCCGTCGTCCACCTTCCTGTTGCCGCTCCTACGACCGCCTCGCCCTGGCCCATGGCAATGGATTTATCCCTTGACCTGGCCGTCTGTCGTCTAAAGTCTTCTTCCCTGCCGCCGACAGCCATCGCAACCGTAGCACCCTCAACGAATCAGCAGGGTCCTACACGGCGTCGCAAGAGAGGTGGTACTTTTCCATATGTGCTTAAGTTATTGATCTCACCTGGAAAATAGAAATTGTTAACTATACTTTTCTTGTCCGTACCAAATCGTAGTGGCTAGTTGAAAGCAAACATTGGTTGCGAAGTAGCTTTGTCCGGTTTGCACCTTCAGATCCGCCATGGCATGGTCACTATACTCGTAAAGCTTATGGTTTCCCCCCTTTGTGTTCACTACCATCATCGTAGGTGCTTCACTGCTTCGTGTCGTGCTAGCACTGCTCCTCGAGACTGCAACCCATCAAGCGAAACAACATGCCACTCATAATTCGAAATCTTATGTGTTGAAATACGAATCTGATATGATGCTCATATTACTAAAACAAAGAACATTTAATTGGTCACCTAATGTTCCTATATTCATTTTGAAAAGCATGTGCCCCATCCACTGGTCCAGCTAGTTCCACTTTCCTGATTTTACTATTAATGCTTAGGGTTTTCCCCTTTTATCTACTCTACGATGATCTGCGTAGGTGCTTTCTGTCGTACTAGCATTACTCAACTCTTGAAGCTAAACAACACAACACTCAAAATTCCAAAGCTTATTGTTCAAATATGATTGTGATATGATATTGATATTAGTTAACAGACACATTTAATTGGTTAGCTAAAGGTGCCACTTGAGTTTCCAAATGCATGTCGCGACATATAGAGAGACAACAGAATTGCATTTCTTTGTCACTTGTTGACTGTACTTTCTTGTCCATACCAAATCTTAGTTGCTATTTCAAAGCAAACATCGGTTGCTAACTGCCCCTTGCGCGGTTTGCAGCTTTAGATCTTCCATCCCACTGCCACGGTCAACACTATACTCATCATGCTTACGGTTTCCCCATTTTATGATGACCACGATCAGCCTACGTGGTTCGTGTCGTAATAGCACTGCTCCACCCATCGAGCTAAACAAGCTTTGTTGTACAAATTCAAATATGATATTATGCTGATATTAGTAAAACTGAGAGATGTTTAATTGGTCAGCTAAATGTTCCTACTTTAGTTTCGAAATGCATGTGAGCCACATATGGAGAGACCGGAAGGAATAGTATTTCTCTGTGCGCTCTGGTTCATCATGGGTGGCCAACCGACATTGCATAGAAAGACTTGTAATATCTTCAATCTGCTTGCTCTTCTGCTCTTCTTTAAGATGATCCTCTTCTCTTGCAGTCTACTGGTCAGGTCGAGTTATTCTCCCTTAGTTTTGAATCTGTCAGGTCAGGTCGACTTGTTCTTCTTTACTATATGTTGAAGTTTTCATCTGCGAAGTATCATCACTTCTGGAGCTATCATATTTTCAATAGTAGGCCACATTATATTAATGCACACACCAAATTACAGCATGCATGGCACCTCTTATAAGAATTGCAGAGATAACACAAAGTTGTTTACAGGGAGGAAGTATTGGATTAGAATCACTTCTGCATTACAAAGATAATCTCACTTGTTTTTATGTTTTCATGCATGTCAGGTATTGAACATTATCAAAATGAATATGAGAATGGGTGCACGAGAGGAATATTGTGGAATAATCCACTGGCTAACAAACTTGGCATGGTGGAGGATGGCCTATCTTATTCACCCATCAATGTGCTTGCTCTAACTTGGCAAAGTTGTATTGGTCGCACATATTTTGCATCTGACCTCTTGCATTACTTCTACTTTATTACACCATCTGCTTAGTTTAAGCATCATATATGAGTATATGCCATACCTATCCATTTTCTATACCTATTCCATGTGTCGTCATACTATGTTTTTCCACTCAAATGTTGTTCTTTCGTAATAGATGTCCAAAAGGAAGAGGGTGAGTGCAGATCCTCAAGGAGTACAAACTAGGTATTTGGAAAAGGCAGTGATACCTGTTAAATCAGATAGATCAACAGCCATAGAAAACACGGGCCCAACTGTACCACACTTGACCCCTACTCAAGTGGCTAAACCCCTATTAGAACTACTCAGAGCCCAGCGTCAGGTACTGTCTATGATATCAATTCAAAATTTGAACTCCTAAATTTCTGCATGTGCCTTACCTTCTCTCTTGTATGAAAACTAATTTCAGATGAATCTCCGTGCTCAAAGGATCATAGGATCTCACGACAATACTGGGCTCTCCATTGCTCTTGTCAGTACCTCTTGCCCTTTGTCAGCATACTTACACTGATTGTTGTTTGATTATGTAGCATCACTGTGAATGTTCGCTTCTTTATCCTCCCTTTGATTAAAATTATAAGATCTATATTTACTCTTAGATAAATGTAGAATTAACACAATGGTTATGAAGTTTTGGATTGCTCATGTAAGTACCTGTTGTCATGTAGTCCCTCTGTATCGAATTAATTGTTGATCAATTGGATGTATGTACAACTTAATAGTGCTAGATACATCCATTTGAGTGACAAGTAATAACGGACGGTGGTGGTATTATTGTACTTGCATCGTGAGATAGTTGATTGTCTAGCATTATCTGCATCTTATCTGCCCTGCCGTCCACTTTCTCCAAATTATCATATCTACATTTACTCTTACCAAAATGTTGAATAAAGCCAATGCCAGTACACACATTGATGTCTGCATTCCTCTTGCCAATACCTTTTTCCTTGTAACGTTGTACTTAATTTATTGTTATTTGATTATGTATCATCAGTCTGCACCTAAGCTTCATTATCCTCTGTTTCTTCCAATATTATTGGATCTATATTTACTCTTTGCAAAATGTAGAATAATGGCAACGCTTATAAAGAATTTTCTTTGGGGAATTTATTGAATTATCCTTCCATCAACATGGAGAAGGGATTTGTTCAGCCCGTGTTAACATGTAATGTAAGTTCATCCTTCTCAAGTCTTCAAACTTTGTTCTAGTATAGATTTGGATAGGCATCATTTCCTCCAGTGCTGTTTACTTTGCTGCTTACATCTGATTGGATGTTTGCAACAACTACCAGTTTTAAATTGTAGTTGTAAAAACATGTTCCTTATGCAGAATAGATCCATTTATTTGCTTATATAATTGTGAAACATGTTACGTGTCTCCTTATTTCTCTTTCAGAGTCGTATCCCTTATGCCAGGCAGAACTTTAGGGAAGATAGTGAGCCAAACCATCTTGAGGACAGCGAGATGACCCCAAGGTCCTGTCTTTATGTAGAACTTAAAGCGGAAAGGCTTGCTTCAGCTTAGCTCCGACTTAAAGTCAAAGACATAATGAAGATGTCAGGGGACTGCCGTGCGCACTATGGTGCCATACAGCTAGGGATGAAGCATCTATCATTGACACAACTAAGGTCTTATCAGCTTGTTCGGCTGCTTGCGGGGCCCAACCTTGCCATGCCTAGTGCCTTCTGAAGTGCTCTCGGTTTTGTATATTCTTTTGTCGGCGTGTTTATATGCACTGGTGGTGACCTTTGATGCCCAGTGTATGTAATCCACGGTCATGTCGCGCTTTATTATCACTGGTAGTGAACTTTGATTCCCAGTGGATGTAATATGCCATAATTTCTTTATTATATAGTCTAGGTTTATTATTTAGCCGGTATGTTGTAATTTAGGCCGGAAGGTTCAGTGGATCTCAGTGTTGTCAGTCTTCAGGCCGTCCCGTTACTCATATGGGCCAAAACATGGGCCTATAATCATCTTGGGCCATTAGCAGGTCTAAACCTATAGTAGTTTTCCGCCTTTAACAGGCCGAGTAAAGTTCTGGACAGCTGGGCCAGAGAATACCATGGGCTTTTAACAGGCTAAATCCTAGATTGGGCTAGCATTGAGCCAAAAAATTCACGGGCCAATACAGGCCGAAACTGCCTAAGGCCCATGTTGGGCCCAAATAGGACGAGCAGTTAACAGGCCAAAATATATCTCGGGCCTATTTGGCCCAATAAAATTATGGGCTTTAAGCAGGCCGGTATCCACGCGGGCCATAGGCCCAAAAGTGGCATGGGCCATTATCAGATGGGCTGTAAGCAGGCCAGATTCAACGCGAACTGTAATTAGGCCTAACTGTTAAGGCCGATAGGCCAGTTGGGCTGAAATTTATCCACAAAGACTACGGGCCATTAAGAGGCCTAAAGTTACTTCAGACAAGAAATAGCCCAGTTTCTGCGTGGGCCATTAAATGGACTAAAGTTAAAACGGGCCAACAACGTCCCAGATACTCCACGGGCCGCTAACATGCCGAAACTATTATCGGGCCAAACTGGTAAACGGGCATTTAACAGGCTGAAATACAAACCTATCTTAGAATGGGCCCAAAGGTATAGTGGCCTGTTAACGGGCCTGATCCGATATGGGCCGTAATTTGTCCCAAAACTTGGCAGGCTATGAACGGGCCTGATGATATGGGCCTCAATTTGACCCAAAACATGGCAGGGTGTTAACGGGCCAGCCCACACTGTCTGAAAAAACATGGCGGGCCTTTAGTTGGGCCGGCCTTTTCACTGGAATGGGCCTCTATTGGGCCGTGCCACGTGTCGACGTATCATGGGTGCCTCCTGTATAATGAATGGATGGCATCTGTCCCAACGAGGAGCTGACACGTGGTTCCGTCGGCCAATGAGAATTTTACACGTGGAAAATCCCCGTTGGTCCGGGCTGTTAACGGGTTATCGGATCCAAAACCGGACCCGATAGCTTAACGGCGAGCCGTTATGGTCGATGCCACGTGTCGGTCACCCTTGACGAAAGCACTTCTATGACGCATGATTTATCATCATGGAAGTGGACACTTCCGTGATGATAATTTTGGTAATGTCATGGAACACGTCTACGACAGCACATGTATGACTATCTTGATTCTGTAATAAAATCGTCATGGATGTACATGCATGACAGAAAACATGACCTATCGTGACAAACACGTATCATCACGGAAGTGTATTTTTTTGTAGTGTTACCACGAGGAGCTCGTATAGGGCCCGGTGAGACATGTCGTTCCGGTTCCTCTCTGCCTCCAACACACTAGTCGTCCTCTCCTCGAACTCCCTCTCCCTCTACGCCGTCTGCATGTTTGCCTCTACTAGAAGCTCCTGGGCCCTAGCCTCGATGGCGAGCTCCATTGGCCATGGTCGAGGCAGTATCTCAGGAAGAGACCTCGCCTGACGCTTCTTGATCTCTAGGAGACTTCTAGGACAATGTATCAGTCCATCCCCAATGGCTACCGAGCCATGTTTCCTCCTGCCACTAGATAGCATCACAAGCTCTGGATCAAAAGGACTCTAGGTCGGGTTGAAGTCATCCCCTTTCGTCGCCTTCCTAAAGTCTCTGTACCTCACGAGCTTGTAGTGGGAGGAGATGTTGGTGAAGCTCTCTGGATGATCGAGGTCATCCTTAGAGAATGCCTTTGCCTTCTTGAACGGGGCAGTATGGGCCATGGCATAGAGGTTGTACAGCAGTGTCACGTCCTTCTTGTTGTGTTTCGCCTAAAAGAGAGGAACAACATATTATTTAAGGGCTCAAGCTAGCATGAAGAATGAAATTGCATGAATCCTTAAGGGATCAAACCACATACCCAGTGATTCCCATACTCAAACAGGTTGGAGCTCCCTTGATGGTGTGGCACACCTTGCATTTAGGCACGCTTATCCCTGGCCTTGTTGTGGTCGGCTAGCCATTGGGGAGAGCACCACTCATCCACCAACGCCTCCCAATAGTCCATCCTATCCGCACACCATCTCGGGGGAACCTAAGTAAGGCAAAGAGAAATTTTAGTGCTACGCCTATGAATGAAATCAAGGAAACTAAGTACAAGGCCTTGAGAATAGGTAATTACCTTCATGTACTTCTCCTTACTTAGATACTTGGCATGACACTTCTTCTTGGCCCTCCTAATGTTAGTTGAGGCGTAGTTGTCTCGAACATACTGCACCCTAGCCTCTTGCCGTAAGTTCTGAAGTAGGTGAGGGAGTCCTAGACTAAGGGGTCCTCGGGCGTCCGGCCTGTTAACTATGGGCCGGACTGATGGGCTATGAAGAACATGAAGACCAAAGACTGCACCCGTGTCCGGATGGGACTCTCTTTGGCGTGCAAGGCAAGCTTGGCGACCAAATATGTAGATTCCTTTCTTTGTAACCGACTTTGTGTAACCCTAGATCCTTCTGGTGTCTATATAAACCGGAGGACTTAGTCCGGAGGGGGAGGAGATTCATGATACATCCATTTTGCATCATGCTTTTATATCGGTATTTATTGCATTATGGGCTGTTATTACACATTATGTCACAATACATATGCCTATTCTCTCTTATTTTACAAGGTTTACATAAAGAGGGAGAATGCAGGCAGCTGGGATTCTGGGCTGGAAAAGGAGCAAATATTAGAGACCTATTCTGCACAGCTCCAAAAGTCCTGAAACTTCATGGAAGACATTTTCAGAATATATAAATAATACTGACGGCAAGAAGTTCACCAGGGGGGCCACACCCTGCCCACGAGGGTGGGGGCGCGCCCTACCCCCTTGGGCGCGTCCCCTACCTCGTGGGCCCCCTGGTGGCCCTCCGATGGCGATCTTCTGCTATATGAAGTCTTTCGATGAGGAAAAAATCATAAGCCGTCTTCTCAGATGAAACTCCGCCGCCACGAGGCGGAACCTTGGCGGATCCAATCTAGGGCTCTGGTAGAGCTGTTCTGCCGGGGAAACTTCCCTCTGGGAGGGGGAAATCATTGCCATCGTCATCGCCAAGACTCGTCTCATTGGGAGAGGGCAATCTCCACCAACATCTTCACCAAAACCATCTCCTCTCAAAACCCTAGTTCATCTCTTGTATCCAATTCTTGTCTCCAAGTCCGGGATTGGTACTAGTAGGTTGCTAGTAGTGTTGATTACTCCTTGTAGTTGATGCTAGTTGGTTTATTTGGTGGAAGATCATATGTTCAGATCCTATATACATATTAATACCCCTCTGATTATGAACATGATAATGCTTGGTGAGTAGTTATGTTTTTCCCTGAGGACATGGGAGAAGTCTTGCTATTAGTCGTCATGTGAATTTGGTATTCGTTCGATATTTTGATGAGATGTATGTTGTCTTTCCTCTAGTGGTGTTATGTGAACATCGACTACATAACACTTCACCATTATTTGGGCCTAGAGGAAGGCATTGGGAAGTAATAAGTAGATGATGGGTTGCTAGAGTGACAGAAGCTTAAACCCTAGTTTATGCGTTGCTTCGTAAGGGGCTGATTTGGATCCATATGTTTCATGCAATGGTTAGGTTTACCTTAATACTTTTGTTGTAGTTGCGGATGCTTGCAATAGAGGTTAATCATAAGTGGGATGCTTGTCCAAGTAAGGACAGTACCCAAGCACCGGTCCACCCACATACCAAATTATCAAAGTACCAAACGGGAATCATATGAACGTGATGAAAACTAGCTTGACGATATTCCCATGTGTCCTCGGGAGCGCTTTTCTCTATATAAGAGTTTGTCCAGACTTGTCCTTTGCTACAAAAAGGATTGGTCCACCTTGCTGCACTTTATTTACTTTTGTTACTTGTTGCTCTTTACAAATTATCCTATCACAAAACTATCTGTTACCACTTATTTCAGTACTTGCAGGGAATAACTTGCTGGAAACCGCTTATCATTTCCTTCTGCTCCTCGTTGGGTTCGACATTCTTACTTATCTAAAGGACTACGATAGATCCCCTATACTTGTGGGTCATCAAGACTCTTTTCTGGTGCCGTTGCAGGGGAGTGAAGCGCCTTTGGTAGGTGGAATTTGGTAAGGAAAAATTTATATAGTGTGCTGAAATTTACTGTCACTTGTTACTATGGAAAGTAATCCTCTAAGGGGCTTGTTTGGGGTATCTTCACCCCGACCAGTAGAGAAAAGAGTTGCTCCTCAACCTACTGAACCTACTGAAAATGAAAATGTCTACTTTTAAATTCCTTCGGGTATGATAGAAAAACTGCTAGCTAATCCTTTTGCAGGAGACGGAACAACGCATCCTGATGAGCACCTAATATGTGTGGATGAAGTTTGTGGATTATTTAAGCTTGCAGGTGTACCCGGAGATGTTATTAAGAAGAAGGTCTTCCCTTTATCTTTGAAGGAAGATGCATTAACATGGTATAGGCTATGTGATGATAAGGGGTCATGGAACTACAAACGATTGAAATTGGAATTTCATCAGAAGTTTTATCCTATGCATCTTGTTCATCGTGATCGCAATTATATATATAATTTTGGCCTCGTGAAGGAGAAAGTGTCTCTCAAGCTTGGGGGAGGCTTAAATCAATGTTATATTCATGCCCCAATCATGAGCTCTCAATAGAGATGATTATTCAAAATTTATATGCTCGGCTTTCTGATAACAAACGCACCATGCTCGATACTTCTTGTGTTGGCTCTTTTATGACAAAGACTATTGAATTCAAATGGGATTTATTGGAAAGAATTAAACGCTACTCTGAAGATTGGGACCTCGACGAAGGTAAGGAGTCGGGTATGACACCTAAGTTTGATTGTGTTAAATCTTTTATGGATGCCGATGTTTTCCGTAAATTTAGCACTAAATATGGACTTGACTCTGAGATAGTAGCTTCTTTATGTGAATCTTTTGCTACTCATGTTGATCTCCCTAGGGAGAAGTGGTTTAAATATCATCCTCCCATAGAAGTAAAAGTAGCTGCACCTATTAAAGTTGAAGAAAAGACTATCACTTATAATGATCCTATTGTTCCTACTTCTTATGTTGAGAAACCACCTTTTCCTGTTAGGATAAAAGATCATGCTAAAGCTTCAACTGTGGTTCATAAAAGCATTATTAGAACTTATACACCTCCTGAACAAGTTAAAGTTGAACCTAATATTGCTATTGTTAAAGATCTCTTGTCTGATAATATTGATGGGCATGTTATTTATTTCTGTGATGAAACTGCTAGAATTGCTAAACCTTGTGATAAAGATAAACCTAGACCTGTGGTAGGCATGCCTATCATTTCTGTTAAAATAGGAGATCATTGTTATCCTGGCTTATGTGATATGGGTGCCAGTGCTAGTGCAATACCTATTGACCTATATAGAGAAATTATGCATGATATTGCACCTGTTGAGTTAGAAGATATTGATGTCACAATTAAACTTGCCAATAGAGGTACTATGTCACCAATGGGAATTGTTAGAGATGTTGAAGTCTTTTGTGCGAAAACTAAATATCCTGCTGATTTTCTTGTTCTTGGTTCCCCACAAGATAGCTTTTGCCCATTATATTTGGTAGACCCTTCGTAAACACTATTAATGCTACGATAGATTGCAAAAAGGATGTTGTTACTATCGGTTTAGATGATATGTCTCATGAATTTAATTTCTCTAAATTTAGTAGACAACACCATGAAGAAGAATTACCTAGTAAGGATGAAATTATTGGTCTTGCTTCTGTTGTTGTACCTCCTAGTGATCCTTTAGAACAATATTTGCTAGACCATGAAAATGATATGTTTATGAATGGAAGAAGGGAAATAGATGAAGTATTCTTTAAACAGAAACCTATTCTGAAACACAATTTGCTTGTTGAAATCCTAGGGGATCCTCCTCCACCCAAGGGTGATCCCATGTTTGAGCTTAAACCGTTGCCCGATACTCTTAAATATACTTATCTTGATGAGAAAAAGATATATCCTATTATTATTAGTGCTAACCTTTCAGAACATGAGGAAGAGAGATTATTGAAAACTCTAAAGAAGCACTGTGCTGCTATTGGGCATACTCTTGATGATCTTAAGGGCATTAGTACCACTCTATGTCAACATAAAATAAATTTGGAAGAAGATGCTAAACCAGTTCGTGATCATCAACGACGGCTGAATCCTAAAATGAAAGAAGTGGTAAGAAAGGAAATACTAAAGCTCCTTGAGGCAGGTATAATCTATCCCCTTGCTGATAGTCAGTGGGTATGTCCTGTCCATTGTGTCCCTAAGAAGGGAGGTATTACTGTCGTTCCTAATGATAAAGATGAATTGATTCCTCAAAGAATTATTACAGGTTATAGGATGGTAATTGATTTCCGCAAATTAAATAAGGCCACTAAAAAGGATCATTACCCCTTACCTTTTATCGATCAAATGCTAGAAAGATTATCCAAACATACACATTTTTGCTTTCTAGATGGTTATTCTGGTTTCTCTCAAATACCTGTGTCAGCCAAGGATCAATCAAAGACTACTTTTACCTGGCCTTTTGGTACTTTTGCTTATAGACGTATGCCTTTTGGTTTATGTAATGCACCTGCTACCTTTCAAAGATGCATGATGGCTATATTCTCTGACTTTTGTGAAAAGATTTGTGAGGTTTTCATGGATGATTTCTCCGTCTATGGATCTTCTTTTGATGATTGCTTGAGCAACCTTGATCGAGTTTTGCAGAGATGTGAAGAAACTAATCTTGTCTTGAATTGGGAAAAGTGCCACTTTATGGTTAATGAAGGTATTGTCTTGGGGCATAAAGTTTCTGAAAGAGGTATTGAAGTTGATAAAGCCAAGGTTGATGCTATTGAAAAGATGCCATGCCCCAAGGACATCAAAGGTATAAGAAGTTTCCTTGGTCACGCCGAATTTTATAGGAGGTTCATTAAGGACTTCTCAAAAATTTCTCGGCCTCTGACTAATTTATTACAAAAAGATATACGATTTGTCTTTGATGATGATTGTGTAGAAGCATTTCAATTACTTAAGAAAGCATTGATCTCTGCACCTATTGTTCAGCCACCTGATTGGAATTTACCCTTTGAAATTATGTGTGATTCTAGTGATTATGCTGGAGGTGCTGTTCTAGGACAAAGAGTTGATAAGAAATTAAACATTATTGAATATGCTAGTAAAACCCTAGACAATGCTCAAAGAAATTATGCTACTACTGAAAAAGAATTCTTAGCAGTTGTATTTGCTTGTGATAAGTTCAGACCTTATATTGTTGATTCTAAAGTAACTATTCACACTGATCATGCTGCTATTAAATATCTTATGGAAAAGAAAGATGCTAAACCTAGACTTATTAGATGGGTTCTCTTGCTACAAGAATTTGACTTACATATTGTTGACAGAAAGGGAGCTGAGAACCCCGTTGCAGACAACTTGTCTAGGTTAGAAAATGTGCGTGATGACCCACTACCTATTGATGATAGCTTTCCTGATGAGCAATTAAATGTCATAAATGCTTCTCATACTGCTCCATGGTATGCTGATTATGCTAATTACATTGTTGCCAAATTCATACCACCTAGTTTCACATACCAGCAAAATAAAAAGTTCTTCTATGATTTGAGGCAATACTTTTGGGATGACCCACATCTTTATAAAGAAGGAGTAGATGGTGTTATTAGACGTTGTGTACCTGAGCATGAACAGGAACGGATCCTACGCAAGTGTCACTCCGAAGCTTATGGAGGACACCATGCTGGAGATAGAACTACACATAAGGTATTGCAATCTGGTTTTTATTGGCCTACTCTCTTCAAGGATGCCCGTAAGTTTGTCTTATCTTGTGATGAATGTCAAAGAATTGGTAATATTAGTAGACGTCAAGAAATGCCTATGAACTATTCACTCGTTATTGAACCATTTGATGTTTGGGGCTTTGACTATATGGGACCTTTTCCTGCCTCTAATGGATATACACATATTTTAGTTGTTGTTGATTACGTTACTAAGTGGGTAGAAGCTATTTGTAACGCCCTCGATGCGGCTATATATCCCACGTGTCGAAGCACGACTTAGAGGCATAACCACATTGAAAGCAATGTCGCAAGTGAGGTAATCTTCACACAACCCATGTAATACATAAAGGAAAAGATACATAGTTGGCTTACAATCGCCACTTCACACAAATACATGAATAAAGCATTACATCAACCAGATACAATCAAGGTCCGACTACGAAACCCAAAATAAAAGAAGACTACCCCAAATGCTACACAGATCCCCGATCGACCCCAACTGGGCTCCACTACTGATCAACTATAACGAAACAACACAAAGGAAAAGATCTTCATCGAGCTCCTCCTTGAGCTTGGTTGCATCATCTGCACGGTTCAACGATACCTGCAAGATGGTTTTGGAAGAATCTGTGAGTCACGGGGGACTCAGCAATCTCACACCCTCGCGATCAAGACTATTTAAGCTTATAGGTAGGGTAAAAGGTATGAGATGGAGCTGCAGCAAGCGACTAGCATATATGGTGGCTAAAACATATGCAAATGAGAGTGAGAAGAGAAGGCAAAGCACGAACGAAGAACTAGAGAAACAACTACGGCAAACATTACTCGAACACCGTGTTCACTTCTCGGACTCCGCCGAGAAGAGACCATCACGGTAACACACGTAGTTGATTCATTTTAATTAAGTTAAGGTTCAAGTTATCTACAACCGTACATTAACAAATTCCCATCTACCCATAACCGCGGGCACGGCTTTCGAAAGTTCAAATACCTGCAGGGGAGTCCCAACTTAGCCCATGACAAGCTCTCACGGTCAACGAAGGATATACCTTCTCCCGAGACATTCCGATCAGACTCGGTATCCCGGTTCTACAAGACAACTTCGACAAGTTAAAACAAATCCAGCAACACCGCCCGAATGTGCCGACAAATCCCGATAGGAGCTGCACATATCTCGTTCTCAGGGCACACTCAGATTGTCTAAACTTCCGGTAGGCCAGCCCAGAGTGGCCCCTGGTGGCCACCGGCGGCTAACGAGGTGGACCAACACTCAGAGGAGCACTGGCCCGGGGGTGTTTAAATAAGATGACCCTTGAGTCCGCGGAACCCAAGGGAAAAGAGGCTAGGTGGCAAATGGTAAAACCAATGTTGGGCATTGCTGGAAGAGTTTTATTCAAGGCGAACTGTCAACGGGTTCCCATTATAGCCCAACCGCGTAAGGAACGCAAAAATCCGGGAACATAACACTGATATGACGGAAACTAGGGCGGCAAGAGTGGAACAAAACACTAGGCAAAAATGCCGAGCCTTCCACCCTTTACCAAGTATATAGATGCATTAATTAAATAAGAGATTGTAACACCCTCGATGCGACTATATCTCCCACGTGTCGAGGCACGACTTAGAGGCATAATCACATTGAAGGAATATGTCACAAGTTAGGCAATCTTCACAACATCCCATGTAATATAAATCATAAGGGGGAGATAACATAGTTGGCTTACACTCGCCACATCAATCAAGTACATAAATAACATTACATCATCCAAACACTCATGGCCCGACTACGGCGCCAAAATAAAAGATAAGCCAACATGCGACACGGTCCCAATCACCCCCAACTGGGCACCAGTACTGATCATCGGGAAAGGAAACATAGAAACGTTGAGAGTCTTCGTCGAACTCCCACTTGAGCTCAAACGCATCACCTGGAGCGGAATCATCGGGGCCTGCATCTGGTGTGATAGTAATCTGTGAGCCACAGGGACTCAGCAATCTCGCACCCTCGCGATCAAGACTATTTAAGCTTAAAGGTAAGGCAAGGTAAATATGTGGAGCTGCAGCAAGCGACTAGCAAATATGGTGGCTAACTTATTTGCAAAAGAGAGCGAGAAGAGGAGACAAAGCGCGAGCGAGAAACTAGAGAACAACCTGTGCAAACATTACTCCAACACCGTGTCCACTTCCTGGACTCCGCCGAGAAGAGGCCATCATGGTAACACACTTAGTTGATTCATTTTAATTAAGTTAAGGTTCAAGTTACCTACAACCGGACATTAACAAATTCCCATAACCGTGGGCACGGCTTTCAAAAGTTCAAATCCCTGCAGGGAGTCCCAACTTAGCCCATGACAAGCTCTCACGGTCAACGAAGGAATAGACCTCCTCCCAGACGTTCCGATCAGACTCGGTATCTCGGTTCTTCAAGACACTTCGAGAGGTTAAAACAAATCCAGCAACACCGCCCGAATGTGCCGACAAATTCCGATAGGAGCTGCACATATCTCTTTCTCAGGGCACACTCAGATGAACACTACGTACAACTAAAACCATCCCTCGAGTTGCCCCGAGGTGGCGCTTCAAGTGGCTCTATTTGGACCAACACTCAGAGGAGCACTGGCCCCGGGGGGGGGGGTTAAATAAGATGACCCTTGAGTCTGCAGAACCCAAGGGAAAGAAAAGGCTAGGTGGCAAATGGTAAAACCAAGGTTGGGCATTGCTGGAAAAGCTTTAATCAAGGCAAACTATCAAGGGGTTCCCATTATAACCCAACCGTGTAAGGAACGCAAAATCCGGGAACATAACACCGATATGATGGAAACTAGGGCGGCAAGAGTGGAACAAAACACTAGGCGAGAGACCGAGCCTTCCACCCTTTACCAAGTACATAGATGCATTAAGATAACTAGATAATATAATGATATCCCAACAAGTAAATAAATGTTTCAACAAGGAACGGCCTTCAATCTTCACCTGCAACTAGAAACGCTATAAGAGGGGCTGAGCAAAGCGGTAACATAGCCAATCAACGGTTTGCTAGGACAATGGTGGGTTAGAGGTTTGACATGGCAATTTGGGAGGCTTGAAAGCAAGTGGTAGGCATCGTAGCAATGGCATAGCAAAAGAGCGAGCAAACTAGCATAGCAAAGATAGTAGTGATTTCGAGGGTATGATCATCTTGCCTGCACAGTTGTCAGAGTTGACTGGATCCTCGAAAGAAAACTCAACGGGCTCCTCGTTAGCGAACTCGTCTCCCGGCTCTACCCAAACAAGACAAACAAGCAACAAGGATACAATCAACCATGTGCAAGGATCAAGCAAAAAGATGAAATGATGATATGCTATGCGGAATGCGATGCGGGATGCAAAAAGCAAGATATGACAGGAAATGCATGAACCTGGTCTCAAATTGGAAATCCAAGTGTTCCACTAGAAAGATGAGATGAAATCGCTTGAAAATGATATAAAGAACGCCGGAATCAGAGTTACGGTTTGGAAATGGCAAGCGATTCAAATATGACACCGGTCTGCGATTTACAGCAAGTAGCCAACTAAATGCAATGAGATGAACATGCTACAGCAACCAAACATGACAACAAAATACATGGCAGGGATGCACACAAGATGCTAAACAAAAGTCTAGCACTGAGATACGGCCAATTCATTCATTAACAGGTTCAAACAAGCATGGCAAAAATGCATATGACAAACAGATCTCAGACTTAGTGAAATTAACACTTGTCTGGAATTTCAGATCAGGTAGCCCTCTTCGGAGCCACAAAACTACATGTTACAGGATCTGAACAAGGCAAAATAAAGCATGGCATGGAACTACTCAAAGATCTTAACAAAAGTCTCTTAGTGACCTTGAGCCAAAAGGGATCAGAAAAATACAATTGCAAGCATGTGAACATAGCAAAAACATAATCAGTTTTCATACTTAGTGAAAACTGGCACATGCTGAAATATAACTCAAGTAGGCATGTTTACAAGCTCGATGCACTCACTACGGTGCAAGTCATGGCAAGACAAGCATACACCCATAAAGAAGGCATAAAATGCAATCTAGACATGGCAAGAACAATAGCATAGTATGCACGGATCAACTACAACATCATCGGCAAAATTGCAAACAAGTTGACAATCTGCCCAGATTCATAAAGTAGCAAAAGTAGAGCTTGATTGACTCAAGCTAGGGTGCTCCATAATTGCAAACAAAGACATGGATGGATAGAGCACTACAAGATTAACAAAACACCCTTACTGATCATCCTCAAAAGAGGCACGGATCACTAGGAAACAACATGAACATATGGCATCATGAAATAAACAGATCCAGGACTTAGTGGAATTGCTAAGTCCCTAAAAACAGAATTACTAAGTGCACCACTTTTCAAGCTTGCACTAGTCACCACACACATCCTAAAAATACATGGGTTGCACCTCTGGAAAGATTACAAAACCCTTAACAAAACACATGTAGAGCATCAGGGCATAGCATGCACACAATAATCATGGCAAAAATGACAAAAGGCTAAATGGAGTAGCAGATCTGACAATTATCTCAAGTAGCCCTCTTCTAATAGCATTTCGGGCATCAAGGTGATCTCAAATGAAAATGATGCAATGTAATGAAATGATGTACTCTCTGAGATGAACATTTTGATATGCTATATGCAACAATCGGAGCTACGAATGCAAAGTTACGAGGTCATGAACATGATCACTTGGACTAGAAAATCTCCGGGACTTAGAAGAAATCGACCTAGGGTTTCACGGCACGCGAACCGAGGCGGCGGTGCACGCGCTCCAGCGAGGAAACGGCCGGATCCGGGTCGGGGCGGCGAGATCCGGCGGCAGGGCGGCCGGATCCCTCGTCGGACGGCGAGGGAGCGACGAGGGGGCGCGGACGCGGCGGTTGGGGCGGGGTTCGTCCGCGGCGGGGCCGGCTTGCTCCGGCAGCGGCGGCTCGGAGGAGGAGGCGGCGTGCTCAGGCGGCAGGGAGGCTGCCTGGCTCGGCGGCGGCGGCGGATGGCGGCTCGAACCGCGGGGGCCAGGGGCCGAGTGGGCCCGCGCGGTGGGCGGCGGCGGGAGGCCACGTGGCGGCTCCTGGGTGGTTGGGCGCGGTGGCGCGGGCGTGTCCGATGGGTACGGACACGTCCGACGGCGGAGGGGCGATTTTTTTAGGGTTTCGGGGAGGAAGGAGATCCGAAATTCGGGGGGGGGGGGTCTATTTATAGCCATAGAGGGAGCTAGGAGAGTCCAAAAGAGGTGCGGTTTTCGGCCACGCGATCGTGATCGAACGCTCTAGATGATGGAGTAGAGTTAGGTGGTTTTGGGCCAAATTGAAGGGGTGTTGGGCTGCAACACACACGAGGCCTTTTCGGTCCCTCGGTTAACCGTTGGAGTATCAAACGAGGTCCAAATGATACGAAACTTGACAGGCGGTCTACCGGTAGTAAACCAAGGCCGCTTGACAAGTCTCGGTCCTATCCGGAAATGTTTAATCCCCACACACGAAAGAAAGCTAGAAATGACCACCGGAGGAGAACGAAGCGCCGGAATGCAAAACGGACAACGGGGAAAAAGCCCGAATGCATGAGACGAACACATATGCAAATGCAATGCACATGATGACATGATATGAGATGCATGACAACGACAACAACACACGGAGACAAAACCCGAACCCGAGGAAATAAATATAGCTTAACGCCAGAAACGGCAAGGGTTGGAGTACAAATTGGGAAAGTTACATCCGGGGTGTTACAGAGATATTGTGATATCCCAACAAAATAAACATGTTCCAACAAGGAACAACATCTCCATGTTCCAACAAGGAACAAACTTCAATCTTCACCTGCAACTAACAACGCTATAAGAGGGGCTGAGCAAAGCGGTAACATAGCCAATCAACGGTTTGCTAGGACAAGATGGGTTAGAGGCTTGGTTCAACAATATAGGAGGCATGATAAGCAAGTGGTAGGTATCGCAGCATAGGCATAGCAAAAGAGCGAGCAACTAGCAAGCAAATATAGAAGTGATTTCGAGGGTATGGTCATCTTTCCTGAGATCCCGCAAGGAAGAAGAACGAGTCATGAAGAAGACACATGGACGAAGTCGAACGGATTCTCACAACTCCGGAACGGAACCGAAGCTCATGAGAAAGGCAACCCGGAAAGAAGCAAACAACATAGTAAACAACCACTACAACAACATGGCATGATGCACAACAAGTATGATGCATGTCCGATTTAAAGAGGGCATGGCGTGGAAAAGTGCGACAAACAACACTACAAATTAAGTGGAGCTCAATATGGAACGAGTTGCATATTGACGGAACACCACATCAATTATTTAGTTCTCTCCTGGTTAGGTACGCAACAATATTAAATGTTGTTAAACATGTAAAGAGGTGAGGTATAACAAAACTACAACATCTAAACAATTTAAATGGGGTCGGATATAACAAATAACGAATCCGGTAAATTCCCATATGCCTTAGTAATTTATTGCAACAACAATTTAAACATTTTAATTGTTGTTATCATGATGCGGATGACATGAACAAGTTTATGCAATTTTTTATTAAAAATTGACAAGAGCATTATGAAGCATTTGTCACCATGATGGAAAGGAAAGGGGTGCCACGACGACGAATCCGAAAATGATGCCACGGCAACATATCGGTTATCCGGTAGCCCACAGGGATACCGGTGCAAAAGGAAGTGACGGGAGTGTGTCATGCAAGGATGGTGGGGTGCTCTTGATTACGGGGTTCCCACATGGCGGTGGCAAGGCAAAAGAGGGGCAACGTGCACCGAACAACTCCGACACGAAGCAAACACGAGCATTTCATACAACATATGCATTCAGTCCACGGGTCATCATCTCGGCGGTTATACCTTCGAAGGGTGCATTATCGGAATGGATCAAGTTCGTAGAGGGAAGTAGGCGTTCTCGCAACGGCGGTAGTGGAAGTAGTCATTCACACATGCTCTAGGGTCAACGGTAGAGGTTCTCACGATCTCGGCGACGGTAGTGGTACATGTTTCGGAGAGGTACTTGCATCTTCGGACTTGTCGGTCTCGCTTCTTGTGATGGTAGCGGTACACGTTTCGTAGATGTTCGAGTCATCGGTAGCGGTATTTGGTGAATCCCAAAACGGTCTTGGCATCTACGCGCGTAGTGGTACACATTGGAGACATACACGTTCCGTAGATGAACTTGGCATAACCGTGCGGTAGTCGAACTTGGCGCTCGTGGTACACGGGTCTTCGGGCGACGGTAGTGCAAGGCGGCCTTACTAGTCTTGGCAGAAGACATAGCCTGCACAGGAGGCGGACGGCTCCATGTCACCCACGGCTGTATGGATCTGGGCCACGAGGACTGGGAACAGCGGCGAGGCGACAAGGATGGGATCCGGCGACATGCGGCTCTGGCAGATCGATGCAGGGGTGCGGGAAGTAGCTTCCGGCGCGGGGCGCTCGAGGCAGGGTCGAAACCTACCGGCGAGGTGGCTGAAGCAGGGCATGACATAGGGAGGCGTAGGGGTGAGGTGCGGGCGTAGCAGAGGAGGGCGGTCTCAGGCGAGGCATGCCGTAGCGCACTGGTGGCTGGGGCCAGGCGGCATCGCCATGGGAGCAGCTCGGTCAAGCACGAGCTTGAGATGGGAGGAGGCGCACGAGGCGCGCTTGCTGGATGGAGTAGGGGCGGCGAAGAGGAGCAGAGCATCAGCGCTCGTGCTCAGCGGCGGGGCGGCGACTTCGCGGCTTAGACGGAAGCAGAGGGCGACGCGAGGCAGGGGGCGCCGGAGTTGGCCTCCAGTGACGGCACGGGAGGCCCGGCGCGGCGTCCTGGCGAGGCAACGGCGCGGAGGAGGGCCGACGAGGGGGCGTGATGGAGCTCAACGGGCGTGCTCCGGCGGAGATGCTTGAGCGGGGGCGGACGCGGAGGAGAGGAAGGAGCGGTCGTCGACCTGCTGGGCTCCGGTGGCGCGGTTCAACGAGGACGAGGTGGAGGTCGGGTGCTGGTGCGCGGAGGGGGATTGAGCGCGAGGAGAGCGAGAGGGGGTCGGGCGCTGACGGTGCTGGAGGGAAGGAGATGGGGATCGGGAGGGGGTTCGATCGGGTTAGGGTTTAGGTTAAGTGGGGCGGCTGGGCCTTAGAGGCCGGCCCGGGTAGAGAAAGAAATGGCCAGAGGCCTGGCTAGGCAGCTGGGCTGGGCTCTCTCTCACTCTAAAGAAAAATAAAAACAAAACAGAGAAATAAGAGAAAGGAAAAGAGAGAAGGGAAGGTTAGAGGAAGAATTTGGGCATGGGGTTAATTTTCTTGGAGTCGCAAAAATCTGCTTGTTCCGAGAAAAATAGAAAAGGCCAAGATTGAGATATTTAAATTCAAACTCATTTGATTTAAATTCAAATGATTTGAATAGGAAGTGAGGGTTGGGAAGGTCCAAAATGTTCGGATTTTTGGTGGAGCTCCGAAATATGATGAATGAATTTATGGACAAAGTTTGAGGTCAAGATGTGTGGTAACAAAGGCCTGGGGAATTACTTGCAAGTGTGTTTTGGTGATTACAAATTAATGGAATATTTAATATAACTCCCTAAATATTAGGAGGATATGTTATAAAGAGAAGTCACTCTTCCCTCGATTTAAATGGATCGAAGATCCACACAATTTATTTAGTTGAGATGCAGAAGATTTATGAGATGATGGCATGATGACATGATGCAATGCACAGAAGCAAACAAATCACACGATGAAACGCGAAACCCTGGAAGGCAACTGAAGCTCCGGTCTTGGGGCGTCACAACACTCCACCACTACGAGAGGATCTCTTCCCGAGATCTAGAATGACATCGGAGGGAAAACAGAAGAGAAAAGAGAAGAGGTAAAACTAAGTTGCTTCTTTGACAACCGAGTGAAACCACAGAACCTTGAAAAGGTTAAGCCATTTCGAGAAAAGAATACAACGGGGATGAACGAAGTTGAAAGCACTCCGTTAAGAAAAGAGGAACAAGGAACATCACGAGAGCCCTGTAGGTTGAAAGGCACAAGAGAAAGGTTGCAAAGGACAAGAAGTACATGCAAGCACTCCGGTTAAAACAAGATGTACAAGGTGTGATAAAGCAAAAAGAACTTGAGCAAAAGGTCACAACACTCCGGTTAAATGGATAGGCATGAAAAGAACATGATCTTTGACAAAACGAGATGATGGGTTGAAAAGATGAACATCACAATGCCTCCGGAACAAAAGTAAGAATGGAATGGAGTGAACGAATGGAAACAAGGTCTTGAGAGAGAACGCTTACAAGAAATGCTAGAACAGAGTTGTTGGAAAACCAACAACGAAAATAATAAGCTTGATATGGTCTTATGGAATACATCTCAAATTATGAGGTGACAACCTGCCACCCACGGGAAAATAATTGATTGGATTTATATGAACAAGGAGACGAGAAACTTATTTCACCGGGAGGATAAATTAAGAACTTGGGTCATTTATGAGCACCACAAATAGCAGCAATCCTTAGGGAAGTCTTTAGGTGAAACATGACGCTAGATAACTCCAACGAATAGATTGGTGGATTTAAAATATTTCATTCTTAACCACAAGTGAATCATGAAACATGAACTCAAGTTATCAAGATTGACATAATACCACCCCCAATGATATAGAAGAAAGAATTGCACTCCGGATCACAAGATGAAGAATGCTTGAGCTCCTCTGAAAAGAATCTTGATGAACGCTTCGAGAAGGAAATAAATCCTTGATGAACCGCCATGTAGAACATCCATGAAGATCTCTGGTAACAAAAGAATGATCAAACAGAAGGAAAAGAGAAGTTGAAAACACAAGGTGAATCCTTGTAATGATTAGATGGATCTTCGCGACGATATAATTGAGAGAGCCTGGAACTCCGGGAAAGAAAAGATGAAACAAATGAAACCGAGAATTTGATGAGCCTCCGGAATAGGGAATTGAGTTCACTCGATGAAACAAGAATAAGAATTAAATTATGCTTATCCTTCACCAATTAAATTGATGACAAACAACGAATTTGGCATACTACTTATTTCTGAAGAAAGGACTAAGATAGATATCCTGTCAACTTAGAAAGGTCTTCAATGAACCACCGGTAGGATTGGAACAACGAATAAATTGATAAGATAACGAAAGAAGAGGAATCTTGCACGAACCACTGTAAGAATTGAAAATGAACGAAGTAAAGGGATGAATCACCGGGTAAGAATTGTGAAATGAACGAAGATACTTGAGACAATCTAGATACATGAGAATGAAGGGATCATGAACTTATTAGAGTTCACTTGAACGATGCACCGGTAAGATTGGAGAATGATAACTGAAAGCTGAGAATGAATAAACCTGAATTGATGGACTCTGGATAATCAAACTGAGAATACTCTTGAATTGCTCCGGAAGGGTGAAAAGAATTCTCACAACCGAAAATAATTATGAGAGAATGGCATAAATCTAGCACCATGAATCTTGAAGAGACAAGAGCAAGATTGAGAGAAAATCTTCTTCGGTCTTCAAGTACAGAGAATGGCGATGAGAAACACCACCATGAAACGTTGAGACACTCCAGGATGAAAATTAGAAATGTTGAAACAACGATGAAAAGAATTTGAGAGATTTTGGAGGGAAGACATTTGACCGATGATAAATCATACTTACGTCAAACTTTGACATGAATTTGAAAAGCTCCAGGAAAATAAGAAGAGTCAGGTAAGATCCTGGGAAAAGACCTGTAGGTTAGGGCCCACTCAAAAGAAACACCATAGAACGATTTAAAAGAGAGAATGCACCGGCAAGATTTAAATGGCTAGAATGAGATAACAACCTTGAAATAGGTTGAACTGATCTTGAAAGACAAGATGAGCCATCCGAGATATCTTCAGCACTCCCGACCAAATGAATAGCGAGAAGTGGATTATTATGAGGTGCACCAGTAAGGAAAAAACATTGAAATGAGGAAAAGGGTAAAGAAACACCAAAAGCTTGAATTGAATCCACCGGAGGAGAAAAAGAACGAAGAATGATGAACTGGTAGAACATCTTCTTGAGAACCACCGGGTAAGAATATTGACGGAAAAGAATGGAGAGACTTCTCATGAATAAAAAGATGGGTGAAGAAAAAGGGTGGGTGGGCGGGAAAATAAAGGCAACTTGGGGACGGATGAAACAAACACCGTTGAGAAGAACTGATAATTGATCTTGTGAATGTTGACAAGATTGGATCCACTTGAAGAGACACACGCCGGTTAAAAAGGATTGAAAAAAACAATCTTGATGATCAAGAAGGATTGGTATTCACATCGGAGTATGAGAACACCATTTGGGGAAGGTATGGAATCAACATTTGACTTCGAAGCAACTCGAATACCACAACTCAAAACAAAACAAAGGATTTGCTTGCAGAATAAGCCGGAACAAACATATGATAGAGATTTCGTCTAAAGTTTTCGTGGTGGGGCCTACACGGGCTCGATCGTACAGCACCATCATGTACAAGGAAGTGCACATGACATACGAAGCGTCCCCGAGTCGGCATAGCCAAGGACTCTTTAAGACACAATGAGACCACCGTAAAACCAACCGTGGATAGGCGGACCACTAGACGTCGAACCCCAATTTCATATCATACATTTGTTGGAAAGATATCCTAAGAGCTACTTGAATTCCCACTTATAAACTCCCAAAATTTTCCGGTTATGCAATCGGGTGTTGGGGATACAGGGGAAGCATAATATCTCACCCAAAACTAGCAAATCCTACATCCAGCTGTATCCATCCTTCAACACATAACCAAGAAACCTTCGGAAATCGTCTACCTCAACCTTTGAAAAGCATCTGTTATACGAGTTATGGCAATACTCCCGAACTCCCGCCCCAGTACTGGGTGGCGTCGAGGTTATCTCACCAACAACTGCATAAAAGAGAATTTCGATGTCGGTGAAACTAATCTCAGGTATTCCAGAACTGCAACGATAAGATTGTGACGACAACACCTCAGAGCTCAACTCCTCGGGACACTGCCAAAACCCCTAAATGACAGGAGGCACCAAGAACAATGTTCTCGTCACAAATCCATCGGAACGATTCCAAGATACCCGTGTGATCCTAATTTTTTTTAATGAAATTTGAGAAGAGAAGAGTCAAAAATCTACGTCAGGATGCCTTACCAGAGCGATGAGGGGACTGGGGAGTAAAAGGAATTCCTAAACTCTCTGATATATAATACCTAAATGACTCAAAACATTTTCTAGACTCAACTTGTCCGCTAATTCGATCAAGCAGTGGGGGCACCTAAGGTCGGGGAAGGCTCTGATACCAACTTGTGACGCCCTCGATACGGCTATATCTCCCACGTGTCGAAGCACGACTTAGAGGCATAACCGCATTGAAAGCAATGTCGCAAGTGAGGTAATCTTCACACAACCCATGTAATACATAAGGGAAAAGATACATAGTTGGCTTACAATCGCCACTTCACACAAATACATGAATAAAGCATTACATCAACCAGATACAATCAAGGTCCGACTACGGAACCCAAAATAAAAGAAGACTACCCAAATGCTACACAGATCCTCGATCGACCCCAACTAGGCTCCACTACTGATCAACTATAATGAAACAACACAAAGGATAAGATCTTCATCGAGCTCCTCCTTGAGCTTGGTTGCGTCATCTGCATGGTTCAACGACATCTGCAAGCTGGTTTTGGAAGAATCTATGAGTCACGGGGACTCAACAATCTCACACCCTCGCGATCAAGACTATTTAAGCTTATAGGTAGGGTAAAAGGTATGAGATGGAGCTACAGCAAGCGACTAGCATATATGGTGGCTAAAACATACGCAAACAAGAGCGACAAGAGAAGGGAAAGCACGAACGAAGAACTAGAGAAACAACCTACGGCAAACATTACTCCAACACCGTGTTCACTTCCCGGACTCCGTCGAGAAGAGACCATCACGGTAACACACGCAGTTGATTCATTTTAATTAAGTTAAGGTTCAAGTTATCTACAACCGGACATTAACAAATTCCCATCTGCCCATAACCGCGAGCACGGCTTTCGAAAGTTCAAATCCCTGCAGGGGAGTCCCAACTTAGCCCATGACAAGCTCTCACGGTCAACAAAGGATATACCTTCTCCTGAGACATTTCGATCAGACTCGGTATCCCGGTTCTACAAGACAACTTCGACAAGTTAAAACAAATCCAACAACACCGCTCGAATGTGCCGACAAATCCCGATAGGAGCTGCACATATCTCGTTCTCAGGGCACACTCAGATTGTCTAAACTTCCGGTAGGCCAGCCCAGAGTTGCCCCTGGTGGCCACCGGCGGCTGACGAGGCGGACCAACACTTAGAGGAGCACTGGCCCGGGGGGGGGGGGTTAAATAAGATGACCCTTGAGTCCGCGGAACCCAAGGGAAAAAGAGGCTAGGTGGCAAATGGTAAAACCAATGTTGGGCATTGCTGGAAGAGTTTTATTCAAGGCGAACTGTCAAGGGGTTCCCATTATAGCCCAACCGCGTAAGGAACGCAAAAATCCGGGAACATAACACCGATATGACGGAAACTAGGGCATTACACTATTCCAACTACTAGTGCTTATCATAACACTTCTATTAAAATGCTTAGAGAAGTTATTATTCCAAGATTTGGAGTCCCTAGATATTTAATGACTGATGGTGGTTCACATTTTATTCATGGTGCTTTCCGTAAAATGCTTACTAAGTATGATGTTAATCATAGAATTGCATCCCCTTATCACCCTCAGTCTAGTGGTCAAGTAGAATTGAGTAATAGAGAGCTCAAATTAATTTTGCAAAAGACTGTCAATAGGTCTAGAAAGAATTGGTCCAAGAAACTTGATGATGCATTATGGGCCTATAGAACTGCATATAAAAATCCTATGGGTATGTCTCCGTATAAAATGGTTTATGGAAAAGCATGTCACTTACCTCTCGAACTAGAACACAAGGCATATTGAGCTATTAAAGAGCTCAATTATGATTTTAAACTTGCCGGTGAGAAGAGTTTATTTCATATTATCTCACTCGATGAATGGAGAACCCAAGCCTACGAAAATGCCAAGTTGTTTAAAGAAAAAGTTAAAAGATGGCATGATAAAAGGATACAAAAGCGTGAGTTTAATGTAGGTGATTATGTATTGCTATACAACTCTCGTTTAAGATTTTTTGCGGGAAAACTTCTCTCTAAATGGGAATTTCCTTACGTTATCGAGGAGGTCTATCGTTCCAGTGCCATAAAAATCAACAACTTCGAAGGCACAAATCCGAAGGTGGTGAACGGTCAAAGAATCAAACATTATATCTCAGGTAATCCCATAAATGTTGAAAGCAATGTTATTGAAACCATAACCCTGGAGGAATACATAAGGGACACTTTCCGAAACGTTTCGGACTCCGAAAAGGAATAGGTATGTGGTACGGTAAGTAAACCGACTCCGAAAAGGAATAGGTATGTGGTACGGTAAGTAAACAGACTCCAAAAAGGAATAGGTATGGGAAGGACACAAGGCCTCCATGAGGTTGGAGGGCGCGCCCTACCCTACTGGGCGGCCCCCTACCTCCTGGGCACCATCACTTTTATCGTATCACCATCACTTTTATCTTTACCGTTTTTCTTAGTTCGATCCTTTTGGTAATATCTTGATCTAGTAGAATAAAGTTTATGGCATGATCTAGTTTTGAGTTTTGCTTTATGATCCCTCTATGTAATCGAGTCCGTGAGCTATATATAATAAAGATTAGAGTTGAGTCAAGGACTTGATTATTTTGCCATGATCCTAAGTGAAGAAAGGAAAAGAGAAAAAGGGAAACAAAGAGATCATATGGATCTTATGGAGAGTAATGAGCTCACATAGAAAAAGTATGATGAATAAAAGTTGTTGAGAGTTGACAAACATAGTTTTGGTCATCGTTGCAATTAATAGGAAGTAATAAAGAAAGAGAGTTCTTCGCATATAAATATACTATCTTGGACATCTAAAGAGTTAACGTTGGGCAAGGAAGACAACGTAATGGGTTATGTTTTCTTACATCTGAGATCAATTATATTGTCATGGATCATCCAACATGGTTGAGCTTGCCTTTCTCCCTCATGCTAGCCAAATTCATCGCACCAAGTAGAGATACTACTTGTGCTTCCAAATACCCTTAAACCAGTTTTGCCATGAGAGTCCACCATACCTACATATGGATTGAGTAAGATCCTCCAAGTAAGTTGTCATCGGTGCAAGCAATAAAAATTGCTCTCTAAATATGTATGACTTATTAGTGTGGGAGAAAATAAGCTTTATACGACCGTGTGATATGGAAGAAATAAAAGCGACAGACTGCATAATAAAGGTCCATATCACAAGTGGCAATATAAAGTGACGTTCTTTCGCATTAAGATTTTTTGCATCCAACCATAAAAGCGCATGACAACCTCAGCTTCCCTCTGCGAATATCCTATCTTTTACTTTTATCTCCTACCTTGCATAAGAGTCTTGCTGATCTTCACCCTTCCTTTTTACATTTTATCCTTTGGCAAGCACAGTATGTTGGAAAGATCTTGATATATATGGCTAATTGGATGTGAGTTTTCATGAACTATTATTGTTAACATTACCCTTGAGGTAAAATGTTGGGAGGTAAAACTATAAGCCCCTATCTTTCTCTGTGTCCGATTAAAACTCCATACCCATAAGTATTGCGTGAGTGTCAGCAATTGTGAAAGACTATATGATAGTTGAGTATGTGGACTTACTGAATAGCTCTTATATATTGACTCTTTCCTATGTTATGATAAATTGCAATTGCTCCAATGACTGAGATTATAGTTTGTTACTTTCAATGAAGTTTATGATTCATACTTGAAATTGTGATTGAATTATTACTCTAGCATAAGAAATCATATGACAAGAATTATGTAAGTTGCTATTCTAAGAATGATCATGATGCCTTCATGTCCGTATTTTACTTTTATCGACACCTCTATCTCCAAACATGTGGACATATTTTTCGATTTCGGCTTTCGCTTGAGGACAAGTGAGGTCTAAGCTTGGGGGAGTTGATACGTCCATTTTGCATCATGCTTTTATATCGATATTTATTGCATTATGGGCTGTTATTACACATTATGTCACAATACTTATGCCTATTCTCTCATATTTTACAAGGTTTACATAAAGAGGGAGAATGCAGGTAGCTGGGATTCTGGGTAGGAAAAGGAGCAAACATTAGAGACCTATTCTGCACAGCTCCAAAAGTCCTGAAAATTCACGGAAGACGTTTTCAGAATATATAAAAAATACTGAGTGCAAGAAGTTCACCAGGGGAGCCACACCTTGCCCACGAGGGTGGGGGGCGCGCCCTACCCCCCTAGGCGTGCCCCCTGTCGGAGTAAATAGCCATGGGTAGCCTAGCCAGCTTCCCCCGGCCCTTCTGAAAAAATTACGAGCCCGTACGGCTCTCAAGAATCCAAGACATGGGGTCGCCTTCCCCTTGCTGGCTGTCACCCAGGCCGGCTTTCAGAAGGCGGCCCGACTTTAGCCATCATGAAGAAAGCCATGGGAGGGTCGACTTCGAGAAGCCGGCCGCGAGGAGGCCGACTCCAAGAAGCCGGCTCCCATAAAGCGGTCGAGACCGTACCGTCAAAGTTTGCATCCACCTAGCGGCGATGAGACGGGGCGTGGCTACAGTAAAGCCTGCCACCCCCAAATCCCGGAGCACGATCGGCACAATGCGCCGTACGGGTGACCATGACCCGTCCGGCGCAACACTGTTGCCATGATGACCCTGATGCCATCCACGATGGGCTGCCAGTACGGCCCACGGGCGGTGGGCCCCTTCGGGCAGAGAGACACCCGAAGGCGGCCACGCCTCCCCCAGTCGGCCCAAGACAGAGCCGGCTCCCCGCAGCCGGCTTGTTGCCTCCCTCGAAGGAGACGCCCCATTAAGGAGACAAGACGCGGTGAGGCTACAGCGATTGCCCGCCGGGCGGCGGCACTGTAGCCACGCCTACCTCGACGAAGCCCACGTCACCAAGATAGAGCAATAGTAACCAGTCGCCGACCAGGTCCTGGACAGTGGGGCCTGCCTGTCGACCAAGGGGCCGGCAGACGGCGGGACCCACCAGTCGGCGGGCCCCAGCAGCCGGCGTAGAAGCCGACGAGCGCAGTCACAGACGGCTGGGCCCCGCGCCCAGTCGAATTACCATTGTACCCCCGGGGGGTAGGCCTATATAAACCCTCCGGGGCGCCCATGCAAAGGGTTGGACCCACAGCTAGTTTTAGACACCAACAAGGAGAAGAAGCAAGCTAGCCGTGCCCTTCTTCCTCCTCCCACCGAACAGCTCAAGGAGCATTGTGTAGCTACTTGTCCGTCTAGTGATCATGCGGAGACCCCGTAGAGCAGCAGTAGGGGTGTTATCTCCACGGAGAGCCCTGAAGCTGGGTAAGATTCACCGGCGTGCATGTCTTCGCCTCATCAAATTTCCAGGCACCGGCGACGTCTTACTGGCTCCCACAATGATAAGCCACCCGTTGGCATATGTCGCATCTACCACCCGACATTTGGCGCCCACCGTGGGGCCAGGTGCACCGTCGTCCGGAGACCTGTTCTGGACGGGAACCCTCTTCCTCCCCAGCGAGCGTAGCCAGCCCGGCACGCCCGATGGCGCTTGCCACGACGCGCTCCAAGGCGTCACCAGCATCTGCGCGGCGAGCAGCCTCGCCAATCTCCTCGACGAAACCCTCATCTCCGACGAGCTCGCCTCCGATGCGGGCACCAACCACCTCGCCAACCTCCTCGGCCAGCTCCATGTCTCCAGCGAGCCCGCTGTGGATCTGGAGTCGGTTGGCTCCACAGACCCGATGCTTGTCGACTCCGACACGGCCTCCTTCGACACCTTCCCCACCAATGTCGCGATCTACAATGACCCGCTTCCTCGGACCAACAGCCACGATACTGTCACCACCGAAGTGATGGTCGTCGGCCACGGCGGCCCGGCCGACGAGAGCGCCCACGACGCCCCGCACGCGGCGGCCCACGACTTGTCCACCCCCCTCCCGGCTGATGCCGACGACGAAGCACTGGAGGCGCACTGCCTCGCCCTCCTCGCAGAGGGCCGAAGGCTGGCTTCCGTGAGACGCCTCACCGAGGCCTACCAGCGCGAAGCTGACCGCGCCGCCTTCGGCACGCTGGCCCCGGGCGGGCCAAGCCGGGCCGGCTGTTGGCTCGATGAGCTGCCGGCTGTCCTCTGGAGTCTACGCACTACCCCAAACAAGTCAACCAGCTTCACTCCTTTCTTCCTCGTGTACGGTGCCGAGGCGATCATTCCAACCGACATCAAGTTCGACTCGCCCCGGGTAACCATGTACACGGAGGCGGAGGCCAAGGAAGCACGAGAAGATGGCGTCGACCTGCTGGAAGAAGGCCGGCTGTTAGCCCTCAGCCAGTCTGCCATCTACCAGCAGGGTTTGCGCCGCTACCACAGTCGGAAGGTCAGGCCAAGATCTTTCCAAGAGGGCGATCTTGTGCTCCGGCTGATCCAGCGAACACCTGGCCAGCACAAGCTCTCGGCCCCTTGGGAGGGCCCCTTCGTCATCTGCAGAGCTCTAGGAAATGACTCCTACTACCTAATCGACGCGCAGAAGCCCAACGCACACAAGAGAGATGACTCCGACAAGGAGTCGGAACGACCATGGAATGCCAACCTCCTTCGAAGATTTTACAGTTGAAATGCAGTATGTATCACGCTAACTTTTGTACTAAATACGAGACAATAGGCCCCCCGAGGAGGGCTTGGGGACTGCCATCTTTTATCTATGAATGAAAAGAATCATGCTTATGACCTTGTCATTTCATTTACTTGTTCCGTCCAGCACCGGGTTCGACTAGTCGGCCCGGGGACTGGCCGACTGGAGTTATATTAGAAGTCCTACCCACGGTCAGACAAGTAGTGTGCCGACACCCAGGCTTAGCTCTTTCCAAAGTCGTAGTTCGAAGAACCTGCTGTCCGGCTGGCAAGAGTCAAAAGCAGGAAAGGATGCCCACACGAAAAATGGCCAGGGACCAACGGACTAATATAACGAAAGCCGGTTTGCCGCCTACCACCGACCGACTACCAAAGTAGCCGGCCGGCCGGTTTCCATTCAATTCACTTCAATCCAAGAAAGCTCGAGTACTTGCCTCCCCAAAGAGGGAAGGCGGCAAAGGAAAAAGCCTAAGGATAAAAAGCATACGCGAATGGAAACCAAACATGCACATAATAATATTTACATAAAAGACCTCCAAGAGGCCAGCATTCAACATAGTTTGGATACACCCCCAGTGGGTGGAACTGCGAAAGCTTAATAAAGATTGTTCAAAAGGCAACAAGCAGGAAAAATAAGGACGACAGGTCAAGCTGGCGGAGCGATCGACGAGCCGGGCTGGTCGGCGGAGACGGTTGTGCCGGCTGAAGGAGTGGCTGGTTGGCGAACCTCGACTTGATAATCGCCTCCCGCAGAGGGCGCGCTTCCACGCGCCTCGTTGCTGGAGGGACGGTCAGCCTGAGGCCGGCCGGTTGTTCCACTAGCCGGCTAGACGTCTTCACCGTCCTCTTCTTCGTCATCCTCGCCCTCGTCGCTGGAGGCGATCTCCTCTGCCGAGTCCTCGCCCACCGCCGAGTTCAGCACGAACCACTCCTACGGCTGGGCAATGCCATCATCATTGATTTCAGGTGCAAAAACGCTGATGTCGGTGCACTCGGCGATCGTCGAAGCACGCTGGGCGATAGCCGATCGCACCTCCTCCAGCTCCGCGTCGGCCTCCAGCCGCCAAGTGCGCAGTTGGTCCAGGTTCAGCCCTGGGTACCAAGCTCGAACGAACTCCAACGCCCGCCCGGCTCCAAGACGGGCCGCCGACGCCTTCCAAGCTTCAAAGCGACCGAATGCGACCTCCAGCCAGTCGGCAGTCCGGCTTTGGGGTGCGGGGGATCGTCTCGCCAGGCTAGAGGGCGGCCAACACCTGCGCCCCGGCACGTTGGAGCCGGCGAAGCATCCGGTGAGCCGGCTGCAGCCGCGCTTGGACAGCCAAGAGCTGCTCCTCAAGCGTCCGATTCGCGTCCGGCGCGATGTTGACCCCCGCCTGACGGTGCGCCTCGCGATGGGCCTCGATGGTTTGGGCGGCGAAGGCGGAGTAGCCGGGAAAGTAGTCTGCACAAGAAAATAGGCAGCAGCACAAGTCAGGCCAAAAACCAGGCGGCAAGGGGCAGGAGAGGAGCGAGGAAGGCGGCTTACCGTCGATCAAGTCCTCAATGCGGCCGAAGCCTTCATCCTGCGCTCGCCGGGTCTCAGCCCAGCTCGCCGCCTCGGTCTCAAACTCTGCCTTCAGGGCGGCCTCGCTATCACGCGCTTTCTGCAGGGCCGCCTTGTGGCTCTCCTCTTAGTCAGCCAGCTTCTTGGCCAGGCGGTCACGCTCCTGGACCAAGACAGCGTACTCAGCATCCTTGGTACGAAGGGCGGCCTGCACTTTGCTGAGCTCCCTCCTCAAGTCGGCGTTGGCCCCTGAAAGCACGAAAGACGAAAGAAAAAAACCAATAAGGAAAAAGTCGTGAAGGAAGATCCGACCCGACTGCTCAGCAGTCGGCCCGAATCTCAGGGAATACACCCAGTGGGTGCGCTGACGCGCCCCCACAGGAGACAGACAAGATCAAGCACTTACTTTGGCTGTTGACCAGGTCGTCGGTCTTCCGACCCAACTCCTGAGCCTGGGAGTTGAAGGCGGCAGCACGGGAGTTATGATATTCCTAGAAGTTCAGACAGGAAGCAAAAATAAGGTAGTCGTCAAGAAAGATCCGACCCGACTGCTCAGCAGTCGGACCAAATCTCGGGGACTACACCCAGTGGGTGCGCTGACGCGCCCCCACGGAAGAAATCAAGAGACCAAAGCGGCCAAGAATGAAAGACTCACCCGGATGGCGGCCCGCGTCGACAGGAACTCCTGGGTGTACTGCTGCAGCAGGGCGGCCTGAGCTTGAAGCCGGCTCCGGACCTCTTGAGCCGCCACATTTAGCTCGCCAGGCCCCCCGCTGGGAGTCCACTCGGACGTGGCGGTGCTGGCCGCGTCCAGAGCCTCCGCCGAATGGCCGGCGCCCGCAACTCGGCGCGACTCCGGCGGAGCGGCGGCTCCCCCTGCGCGCCGACGCGTCACCAGCTGCACCTCAAAGCCGGCTCCATCCTCCAGCTCACCCCCGGCCGGCTCCTCTGGCGCCGCTGACGATTGGCCGCCTTGGCCCGCTCCGGTTGGCGCTGCCGGCGGTGCTCTCCCCGCGAAGACCACGATGTCCTCCCTCCTCTCCATCAGCGGCGGGTCTTGGACGATTTCCTCCGCCAGGGGCAATGGGGTGTCAGGGGCCACGGCTCGGAGGGGAATGGCGGGCAGCGGAGGCTGGTTACGCAAACCCTCCACCTCCGATTCCGCGGTCGCCGCCTCCGCCTGGGCCTTGGCTGCCGCGTCGGCCTGCACCCTCACCACCTGGGCGGCCGCTTTTTTCCGCCACCTCACGCTCCTCCCGCGCCTCACGGGTGTTCCGCTTCGTGGCCTCCCTGAGGTCGGCGCAAGGGTCCACACGGCGGGAGCCCGAAGACCCTCCAGTCGGCCCAACTACGGAGCCGCCCGGACCCCACTCAAGGGAAAGCGGCGCCTTGTCCAGCGAGGAAGGAGCGCAGGAATCCGCTCGCCGGAAGGCCGAAGCCACGAAGGAAGTGCGAGCGGAAAACGACCCGCTCGCCCTCCTCCGGTGCCGGCGAGATCTCCGTCTCTAGCGCCAGGCAGACCCGCACGAGGTTGGCATCGGGCAGGCGCCGAGTCTGGCGGAGGAACTCAACATGGTCCTCATGGACGTTGGAGCCATCCCACGAGTTCGACAGCGCCATGGGAGCAAGACGATGTGGCGGCGCGGCGGCGCTGAGACGGGAGGCTGCGGCGGCAACGAGAGGAAGAAAGGAGGACAAGAAGGGGCGGAGCGAGAGAGAGCGTGCGAACCTCTGTCTCTCCCCCTCCTCCCCCTACTTATAGGCTCGTGTGGCGGAGCCGAGGAGGCGCGGCGTGGGGAAACGTGGGGATCGATCGTGCCCACCCCCCACGTCCCGCGTTTATTGTGCCCTAACGGCGAAATAAAATCGCCACGGGAAGGCGAGCGGTCCACCAGGGTCGCAGAAGATCAGCGTTCGGGCCGAGGCCTAGGAGTGGCGGGCCCGGGCCTGCGGCGGCGTCCCGTCGCACGCATGCGCTGGCAGGGTCTCGCTGCCACGTGGCCCGCGGGAGGGCCTGCGGTCAGCACGCGGGTCGACCACTTTCCCGCCTGCAAGACGCAGGGCTCCCCGAAATCGGCATACACCAGCAAAGCCGGCTCTTCAGGGTAGGAAGCTGACCAAGCTTCTCATCCCTTTGTCCGCCTCGAAGCTCGATCAGCTTCGGGGACTACTGTCGGAGTAAATAGCCATGGGTAGCCTAGCCGTCTTCCCCTGGCCCTTCTGAAAAAATTACGAGCCCGTCCGGCTCTCAAGAATCCAAGACATGGGGCCGCCTTTCCCTTGCTGGCTGTCACCCAGGCCGGCTTACGGAAGGCGGCCCGACTTTAGCCCTCATGAAGAAAGCCATGGGAGGGCCGACTTCGAGAAGCCGGCCGCGAGGAGGCCGACTCCAAGAAGCCGGCTCCCATAAAGCGGTCGAGACCGTACCCTCAAAGTTTGCATCCACCTAGCGGCTATGAGACGGGGCGTGGCTACAGTAAAGCCTGCCACCCCCAAATCCCGGAGCACTATCGGCACAGTGCGCCGTACGGGTGACCATGACCCGTCCGGTGCAACACTGTTGCCATGATGACCCTGATGCCATCCACGATGGGCTGCCAGTACGGCCCATGGGCGGTGGGCCCCTTCAGGCAGAGAGACACCCGAAGGCGGCCACGCCTCCCTTAGTCGGCCCAAGACAGAGCCGGCTCCCCGCAGCCGGCTTGCCGCCTCCCTCGAAGGAGACGCCCCATTAAGGAGACAAGACGCGGTGAGGCTACAGCGATCGCCCGCCGGGCGGCAGCAATGTAGCCACGCCTACCTCGACGAAGCCCACGTCACCAAGATAGAGCAACAGTAACCAGCCGCCGACCAGGTCCTGGACAGTGGGGCCTGCCTGTCGACCAAGGGGCCGGCAGCCGGCGAGACCCACCAGTCGGCGGGCCCCAGCAGCCGGCGTAGAAGCTGGCGAGCGCAGTCACAGACGGCTGGGCCCCGCGCCCAGTCAGATTACCATTGTACCCCCGGGGGTAGGCCTATATAAACCCCCTGGGGTGCCCATGCAAAGGGTTGGACCCCCAGCTAGTTTTAGACACCTCACAAGGAGAAGAAGCAAGCTAGCCGAGCCCTTCTTCCTCCTCCCACCGAACAGCTCAAGGAGCATTGTGTAGCTACTTGTCCGTCTAGTGATCATGCGGAGACCCCGCAGAGCAGCAGTAGGGGTGTTATCTCCACGGAGAGCCCCAAAGCTGGGTAAGATTCGCTGGCGTGCATGTCTTCGCCTCATCCCATTTCCAGGCACCGGCGACGTCTTACTGGCTCCCACAATGATAAGCCACCCGTTGGCATATGTCGTATCTACCACCCGACACCCCCCCTACATCGTGGGCCCCCTGGTGGCCCTCCGATGGCCATCTTCTGCTATATGAAGTCTTTCAATGAGGAAAAAATCATAAGCCATCTTCTCAGACGAAACTCCGCTACCACGAGGCGGAACCTTGGCGGATCCAATCTAGGGCTCCGGCAGAGCTATTCTGCCGGGGAAACTTCACTCCGGGAGGGGGAAATCATCGCCATCCTCATCACCAATGCTCCACTCATCGGGAGAGGGCAATCTCCATCAACATCTTCACCAGCACCATCTCCTCTCAAAACCCTAGTTCATCTCTTGTATCCAATTCTTGTCTCCAAGTCCAGGATTGTTACTAGTAGGTTGCTAGTAGTGTTGATTACTCCTTGTAGTTGATGCTAGTTGGTTTATTTGGTGGAAGATCATATGTTCAGATCCTATATGCATATTAATACCCCTCTGATTATGAACATGATTATGCTTTGTGAGTAGTTACATTTGTTCCTGAGGACATGGGAGAAGTCTTGCTATTAGTAGTCATGTGAATTTGGTATTCGTTCGATATTTTGATGAGATGTATGTTGTCTTTCCTCTAGTGGTATTATGTGAACGTCGACTACATAACACTTCACCATTATTTGGGCCTAGAGGAAGGCATTGGGAAGTAATAAATAGATGATGGGTTGCTAGACTGACAGAATCTTAAACCCTAGTTTATGCGTTGCTTCGTAAGGGGCTGATTTGGATCCATATGTTTCATGCTAAGGTTAGGTTTACCTTAATACTTTTGTTGTAGTTGCGGATGCTTGCAATAGAGGTTAATCATAAGTGGGATGCTTGTCCAAGTAAGGACAGTACCCAAGCACCGGTCCACCCACATACCAAATTATCAAAGTACCGAACGCGAATCATATGAATGTGATGAAAACTAGCTTGACGATATTCCCATGTGTCCTCGGGAGCGCTTTTCTCTAAATAAGAGTTTGTCCAGACTTGTCCTTTGCTACAAAAAGGATTGGGTCACCTTGCTGCACTTTATTTACTTATGTTAATTGTTGCTCGTTACAAATTATCCTATCACAAAACTATGTGCTACCACTTATTTAGTACTTGCAAAGAATAACTTGCTGGAAACCGCTTATCATTTCCTTCTGCTCCTCGTTGGGTTCGACACTCTTACTTATCGAAAGGACTACGATAGATCCCCTATACTTATGGGTCATCAATTCATTACCATAGCCATACAAGCTAGACCTCTAGGGTTTAGCCATTACGATCTCGTGGTAGATCAACTCTTGTAATGCTCATATTCATCAATATCAATCAAGCAGGACATAGGGTATTACCTCCATAGACACGGACCGAACCTGGGTAAACATCATGTCCCCTATATCCTGTTACCATCGACCTTAGACGCATAGTTCGGGACCCCCTACCTGAGATCCGCCAGTTTTGACACCGACATTGGTGATTTCGTTGAGAGTTCCACTATGCCGTCGTCAAGAGGTTTGATGGCTCCTTGAATCATCTACAATGATGGAGTCCAGGGGGAGTCTTCCTCCCCGAACAAATCTTCGTGTTCGGCGGCTTCGCACTGCAGGCCAACTCGCTTGGTGATACGTCCATTTTGCATCATGCTTTTATATCGATATTTATTGCTTTATGGGCTGTTATTACACGTCACAATACTTATGCCTATTCTCTCTTATTTTACAAGGTTTACATGAAGAGGGAGAATGCCGGCAGCTAGAATTCTGGGCTGGAGAAGGAGCAAATATTAGAGACCTATTCTGCACAGCTCTAAAAGTCCTGAAACTTCATGGAAGTCAATTTGGAATTAATAAAAAATACTTAGCAAAGAAAGTACCAGAGGGAGCCCACACCCTGGCCACGAGGGTGGGGCGCGCCCTAACCCCCTGGGCACGCCCCCTTCCTCGTGGGCCCCCTGGTAGCCCTCTGATGCCCATCTTTGTCTTTATGGAGTCTATCGTAGAGGGAAAAATCATAAGCAAGATCACGGGACGAAACTCCGCCACCACGAGGCGGAACATTGGCGGAACCAATCTTGGGCTCCGGCGGAGCTGTTCTGCCGGGGAATCTTCCCTCCGAAAGGGGGAAATCATCACCATCGTAATCACCAAAGATCCTGTCATCGGGATGGGGTCAATCTCCACCAACATCTTCACCAGCACCATCTCATCTCAAACCCCAGTTCATCTCTTGTATCCAATCTTTGTATCCAAACCTCATATTGGTACCCGTGGGTTGCTAGTAGTGTTGATTACTCCTTGTAGTTGATGCTAGTTGGTTTACTTGGTGGAAGATCATATGTTCAGATCCATTATGCATATTAATACCCCTCTGATTATGAACATCAATATGCTTTGTGAGTAGTTACATTTGTTCCTTACGACATGGGAGAAGTCTTGCTATAAGTAGTCATGTGAATTTTGTATTCGTTCGATATTTTGATGATATGTATGTTGTCATCCCTCTAGTGGTTTCATGTGAACGTCGACTACATGACACTTCACCATTGTTTGGGCCTAGAGGGAGGCATTGGGAAGTAATAAGTAGATGATGGGTTGCTAGAGAGACAGAAGCTTAAACCCTAGTTTATGCATTGCTTCGTAAGGGGCTGATTTGGATCCATATGTTACATGCTATGGTTAGGTTTACCTTAATACTTTTGTTGTAGTAGCGGATGCTTGCAATGGGGGTTAATCATAAGTGGGATGCTTGTCCAAGTAAGGACAGTACCCAAGCACCGGTCCACCCACATATCAAATTATCAAGGTACCGAACGTGAATCATATGAACGTGATGAAAACTAGCTTGACGATAATTCCCATGTGTCCATGGGAGCGCTTTCCTTCATATATAATTTTTGGCCTTGCGAGGGAGAAAGCATCGCTCAAGCTTGGGGGAGGCTTATGTCAATGTTATATTGATGCCCCAATCATGAGCTCTCAAGAGAAATGATTATTCAAAAATTTTATGCTCGGCTTTCTCTCTATAATCGCTCCATGCTTGGTACTTCTTGTAATGGATATTTTATGATGAAGACTATTGAATTCCAATGGGATTTATTGGAAAGAATTAAACGCAACTCTGAAGATTGGGACCTTGACGAAGGTAAGGAGTCAGGTATAACACCTAAGTTAATCTTTTATGGATACTGATGCTTTCCGTGAATTTAGCACTAAATATGGACTTGACTCTGAGATAGTAGCTTCTTTCTGTGAATCCTTTGCTACTCATGTTGATCTCCCTGAGGATAAGTGGTTTAAATATAATCCTCCCATTTAATTAAAAGTAGTTGCACCTATTAAGGTTGAAGAAAAGACTATCACTTATAATGATCCTGTTGTTCCTACTGCTTATATTGAGAAACCACCTTTCCCTGTTAGAATAAAGGATCATGCTAAAGTTTCAACCGTGGTTAACAAAAGTAATATTAAGACACCTAAACCCCCTGAGGAAATTAAAGTTGAACCTAGTATTCCTATGGTTAAATATGTCTTGGCCGATAATATTGATGGGCATGTTATTTACTTCTGCAATGAAGCCGCTAGAATTGCTAGACCAGATGCTAAAAATAAACATAGACCTATTGTAGGCATGCCTATTATTTCTGTTAAAGTAGGAGATCATTGCTATCATGGCTTATGTGATATGGGTGCTAGTGCAAGTGCAATACCTCATTCCTTATACCAAGAAATTATGCATGATATTGCACCTGCTGAGATAGAGGAGATTGATGTTACAATTAAGCTTGCCAATAGAGATGTTGAAGTCTTGTGTGGGAAAGTTAAATACCCTGCTGATTTTCGTGTTCTCGGTTCCCCACAAGATGACTTTTGTCCCATTATATTTGGTAGACCCTTCTTGAATACTGTTAATGCTAAGATAGACTACAATAAGGATATTGTTTCTGTTGGTTTAGGGGATATGTCTCATGAGTTTAATTTTGTAAATTTCGTAGACAACCCTGTGATAAAGAATTGCCTAGTAAAGATGAAATTATTGGTCTTGCTTCTATTGTCGTGCCTCCTACTGATCCTTCAGAACAATATTTGCTAGACCATGGAAACGATATGTTTATGAATGAAAGAAGGGAAATAGATGGAGTATTCTTTAAACAGGGACCTATTCTGAAACACAACTTGCCTGTTGAATTCTTAGGGGATCATCCTCCACCCAAGGGTGATCCCATGTTTGAGCTTAAACCATTGCCTGATACTCTTAAATATGCTTATCTTGATGAAAAGAAGATATATCATGTTATTATTAGTGCTAACCTTTCAGAGCATGAAAAAGAGAAATTATTGAAAACTCTGAAGAAGCACCGTGCTGCTATTGGATATACTCTTGACGATCTTAAGGGCGTTAGTCCCACTCTATGTCAACACAAAATAAATTTGGAGAAAGACGCCAAACCAGTTATTGATCACCAACGATGGCTAAATCCTAAGATGAAAGGAGTTGTAAGAAAGGAAATATTAAATCTCCTTGAAGCAGGTATAATTTATCCCGTTGCTGATAGTCCGTGGGTAAGCCCTATCCATTGTGTCCCTAAGAAGGGAGGTATTGCTGTCATTCCTAATGATAAAGATGAATTGATTCCGTAAAGAATTATTACAGGTTATAGGATGGTGATTGATTGCCGCAAATTAAATAAAGCTACTAGAAAAGATCATTGCCCTTTGCCTTTCATTGATCAAATGCTAGAAAGATTGTCCAAACATACACATTTTTTCCTTTCTAGATGGTTACTCCGGTTTCTCTCAAATACTTGTGTCATCTGATGATGAAGAAAAGACTACTTTTACTTGCCCTTTCGGTACCTCTGCTTATAGACGTATGCCATTTGGTTTATGTAATGCACCTGCTACCTTTCAAAGATGCATGATGTCTATATTCTCTTACTTTTGAGGAAAGATTTGTGAAGTTTTCAAAGATGATTTCTCTGTTTATGGATCCTCTTTTGATGATTAGTTGAGCAACCTTGATTGAGTTTTGCAGAGATGTGAAGAAACTAACCTCGTCTTGAATTGGGAGAAGTGCCACTTTATGGTTAATGAAGGTATTATCTTGGGGCATAAAATTTCTAAAAGAGGTATTGAAGTTGACAAAGCTAAAGTTGATGCTATTGAAAAGATTCCGTGTCCCAAGGACACCAAAGGTATAAGAAGTTTCCTTGGTCATGCCGGTTTTTATAGGAGGTTCATTAAGGACTTCTCAAAAATTTCCTGGCCTCTGACTAACCTATTACAAAAAGATATTCCTTTTGTCTTTGATTATGATTGTGTAGAAGCATTTGAAATACTTAAGAAAGGCTTGATTTCTGCACCTACTGTTCAGCCACCTGATTGGAATTTACCCTTTGAAGTTATGTGTGAAGCTAGTGACTATGCTGTAGGTGTTGTTCTAGGACAAAGAGTTGATAAAAAAATTAAATGTTATTCAATATGCTAGTAAAACTCTAGACAATGCCCAGAGAAATTATGCTACTACTAAAAAGGAATTCTTAGCAGTTGTGTTTGCTTGTGATAAGTTCAGACCTTATATTGTTGATTCTAAAGTAACTATTCACACTGATCATGCTGCTATTAAATATCTTATGGAAAAGAAAGATGCTACACCTAGACTTATTAGATGGGTTCTCTTGCTACAAGAATTTGATTTGCATATTATTGATAGAAAGGGAGCTGAGAATCCCGTTGCAGACAACTTATCTAGGTTAGAGAATGTTCTTGATGATCCACTACCTATTGATGATAGCTTTCCTGATGAACAATTAGTTGTCATAAATGCTTCCCGTACTGCTCCATGGTATGCTGATTTTGATAATTATATTGTTGCTAAATTTATACCACCTAGTTTCACATACCAGCAAAAGAAAAAGTTCTTCTATGATTTAAGACACTACTTCTGGGATGACCCACATCTTTATAAAGAAGGAGTAGATGGTGTTATTAGACATTGTGTACATGAGAATGAACATGAATAGATCCTACGCAAGTGTCACTCCGAGGCTTATGGAGGACACCATGCTGGAGATAGAACTGCACACAAGGTATTGCAATCCGGTTTTTATTGGCCTACTCTCTTCAAGGATGCCCATAAGTTTGTCTTGTCTTGTGATGGATGTCAAAGAATTGGTAATATTAGTAGACATCAAGAAATGCCTATGAACTATTCACTTGTTATTGAACCATTTGATGTTTGGGGCTTTGATTATATGGGACCTTTTCCTTCCTCTAATGGGTATACACATATTTTAGTTGCTGTTGATTACGTTACTAAGTGGGTAGAAACTATTCCAACTAGTAGTGTTGATCATAACACCTCTATTAAGATGCTTAAAGAAGTTATTTTCCCGAGGTTTGGAGTCCCTAGATATTTAATGACTGATGGTGGTTCACATTTTATTCATGGTGCCCTTCATAAAATGCTTGCTAAGTATGATGTTAATCATAGAATTGCATCTCCATATCATCCACAGTCTAGTGGTCAAGTAGAACTTAGCAATAGAGAGCTTAAATTAATTTTGCAAAAGCCTATTAATAGATCTAGAAAGAATTGGTCCAAGAAACTTGATGATGCATTATGGGCTTATAGAACTGCATATAAAAATCCCATGGGTATGTCTCCGTATAAAATGGTTTATGGTAAAGCATGTCACTTACCTCTTGAATTAGAACATAAGGCATATTGGGCTATTAAAGAGCTCAACTATGACTTTAAACTTGCCGGTGATAAGAGGTTATTTGACATTAGCTCACTTGATGAATGGATAACCTAGGCCTATGAAAATGCCAAGCTGTTTAAAGAAAAAGTTAAAACATGGCATGATAAAAGGATACAAAAACGAGAGTTCAATGTAGGCGATTATGTATTGTTATACAAAGCTCGTTTAAGATTTTTTGCAGGAAAACCTCTCTCTAAATGGGAAGGTCCTTACATTATCGAGGAGGTCTATCGTTCCGGTGCCAGAAAAATCAACAACTTCGAAGGCACAAATCCGAAGGTGGTGAACGGTCAAAGAATCAAACATTATATCTCAGGTAATCCCATAAATGTTGAAACTAATATTATTGAAACCGTAACCCCGGAGGAATACATAAGGGACACTTTCCGGAATGTTTCATACTCCGAAAAGGAATAGGTACGTGGTACGGTGAGTAAACCGACTCCAAAACAGTTCTAATGGCAATTTTTCTCAGTTTTGGAATATTTAAGAAAATGGGAAAATAAGAAGTAGTCCGGGAAGGACACGAGGCGTCCACGAGGGTGGAGGGCGCGCCCCCTGCCTCGTGGGCACCTCGTGTGCTCTCTGGACTCCGTTTTCTTGCACAATACTTCTTTTGGTCGGTAAAAATTCATTATATAATACCCCAAAGGTTTTGACCATCGTATCACGCAAATATCTCCTCTCTTTGTTTCGAGCTGTTTTTCTGACAGATCTAGGTCGCCACGTCGTCTTCAAGTGCCCCCAAGGACAAGTTCTTCGAGAAGGTCATCAACCAATACCTCGCGGAGGTGCTGCAACACCCTCAAACCATTGAGATGCGTGAGGGGTTGTTGCACATCCGCGATGTTGAGGGACCAAGGAGGACCGGAAGCGTGGAGATAAGGCTCGTGGCAATGGAGCAACATGTTTTCAAGTGCCAGGAGATGGTGGAGCGTGGACTCGACTCCAATCACATAATGATCACGGAGTTCACCAAAAACCACAAGCTGGATGCTAAGGACATTGGGGAGGCTAGCTTCAAGCTTCATGAGAAAATCGAGCACCTCCAAGCCCAGATCTATGACCTGTAAAATCAAAAATGTGAGTATGAATATAGATTCAAGAGGATGAGTTTGGCTGTAGATTTAAGGATCCCGGAGACTCGATCATCCTTCTATGATGGAGAGCCTATGCCTTGGAAGAGGGACGACAAGCCTACATCATCAACAACTCTATCTCCTTCACCGGCAAAAGAGATATAATCACATGGGTATGTGCACTCGCCTTGGAAACTGCCAAGCTTGGGGGAGTGCATCGGTATCGTATCACCATCACTTTTGTCTTTACCGTTTTTCTTAGTTCGATCCTTTTTGATAATATCTTGATCTAGTAGAATAAAGTTTTAGTATGATCTAGTTGCGAGTTTTGCTTTATGATCTTCCTATGTAATCGAGTCCGTGAGCTATACATAATAAATATTAGTGTTGAGTCAAGGGCTTGATTATTTTGCTATGATCTTGAGGTAATAAATTAAAGAAAAGAAATAAAAAGAAATAAATATATCATATGGACCTTATGGAGAGTAATGAGCTCACATATAAAGAGTATGATGAACAAAAGTTGTTGAGAGTTGACAAACATAGTTTTAGTCATCGTTGCAATTAATAGGAAGTAATAAAGAAAGAGAGGTTTTCACATATAAATATACTATCTTGGACATCTTTTATAATTGTGAGCACTCATTAAAGTATGATATGCTAAAGAGTTGACATTGGACAAGGAAGACAACGTAATGGGTTATGTTTTCTTAAATCTGAGATAAATTATATTGTCATGGATCATCCAACGTGTTCAGCTTGCCTTTCCCTCTCTTGCTAGAAAATTTCTTTGCACCAAGTAGAGATACTACTTGTGCTTCCAAATATCCCTAAAACCAGTCTTGCCATGAGAGTCCACCATATCTACCTACGGATTGAGTAAGATCCTTCAAGTAAGTTGTCATCGTTGCAAGCAACAAGAATTGCTCTCTAAATATGTATGACTTATTAGTGTGGAGAAAATAAGCTTTATACGATCTTATGATATGGAAGAAATAAAAGCAACGGACTGCATAATAAAGGTCCATATCACAAGTGGCAATATAAAGTGACGTTCTTTTGCATTAAGATTTCGTGCATCCAACCATAAAAGCACATGACAACCTCTGCTTCCCGCTGCGAAGGGCCTACCTTTTACTTTTATCCTCTACCTTATATAAGAGTCATGGTGATCTTCACCTTCCCTTTTTACATTTTATCCTTTGGCAAGCACAATGTGTTGGAAAGATCCTGATATATATAGCTAATTGTATGTGAGTTTTCATGAACTATTATTGTTGGCATTACCCTTGAGGTAAAAAGTTGGGAGGCAAAACTATAAGCCCCTATATTTCTCTATGTCCGATTAAAACTTCATACCCATAAATATTGTGTGAGTGTTAGCAATTATGAAAGACTAAATGATAGTTGAGTATGTGGACTTGCTGAAAAGCTCTTATATTGACTCTTTCCTATGTTATGATAAATTGCAATTGCCTCAATGACTAAGATTATAGTTTGTTGGTTCTCAATGAAGTCTATGATTCATACTTGAAATTGTAATTGAATTGTTACTTTAGCATAAGAGATCATATGAAATATATATATATATATGTGTGTGTGTGTGTATATATATATATTGTTGTTCTAAGAATGATCATGATGCCCTCATGTCCGTATTTTATTTTTATAGACACCTCTATCTCCAAACATGTGGACATATTTTTCGATTTCGGCTTTCGCTTGAGGACAAGCAAGGTCTAATCTTGGGTAGTTGATACGTCCATTTTTCATCATGCTTTTATATCGATATTTATTGCTTTATGGGCTATTATTACACGTTATGTCACAATACTTATGCCTATTCTCTCTTATTTTACAAGGTTTACATGAAGAGGGAGAATGCCGGCAGCTGGAATTCTGGGCTGGAAAAGGAGCAAATATTAGAGACCTATTCTGCATAGCTCCAAAAGTCCTGAAACTTCACGGAAGTCAATTTTGGAATTAATAAAAAAATAATGAGCGAAGAAAGTACCAGAGGGGGCCCACACTCTGGCCACGAGGGTGGGGGCGTGCCCTACCTCCCTGGGCGCGCCCCTGCCTCGTGGGCCCCCTGGTGGCCCTCTGATGCCTATCTTTGGCTATATGGAGTATTTCGTCGAGGAAAAAATCATAAGCAAGCTCAAGGGACGAAACGCCGCCGCCACGAGGCGGAACCAATCTAGGGCTCCGGCGGAGCTGTTCTGCCGGGGAAACTTCCCTCCAGGAGGGGGAAATCATCACCATCGTCATCACCAACGATCCTCTCATCGCGAGGGGTTCAATCTCTATCAACATAATCACCAACACCATCCCATCTCAAACCCTAGTTCATCTCTTGTATCCAATCTTTGTATCCAAACCTCAGATTGGTACCTGTGGGTTGCTAGTACTGTTGATTACTCCTTGTAGTTGATGCTAGTTGGTTTACTTGGTGGAAGATCATATGTTCAGATCCATTATGCATATTAATACCCCTCTGATTATGAACATGAATATGCTTTGTGAGTAGTTACGTTTGTTCCTGAGGACATGGGAGAAGTCTTGCTATAAGTAGTCATGTGAATTTGGTATTCGTTCGATATTTTGATGAGATGTATGTTGTCATCCCTCTAGTGGTGTCATGTGAACGTTGACTACATGACACTTCACCATTGTTTGGGCCTAGAGGGAGGCATTGAGAAGTAATAAGTAGATGATGGGTTGCTAGAGTGAGAAGCTTAAACCCTAAGTTTATGCATTGCTTCGTAAGGGGCTGATTTGGATCCATATGTTTCGTGCTATGGTTAGGTTTACCTTAATACTTCTGTTGTAGTTGCAGATGGTTGCAATGGGGGTTAATCATAAGTGGGATGCTTGTCCAAGTAAGGACAGTACCCAAGCACCAGTCCACCCACATATTAAATTATCAAAGTACCGAACGTGAATCATATGAACGTGATGAAAACTAGCTAGACGATAATTCCCATGTGTCCTCGGGAGCGCTTTCCTTCATATAAGAGTTTGTCCAGGCTTGTCCTTTGCTACAAAAAGGATTGGGCCATCTTGCTGCACCTTATTTACTTTTATTACTTGCTACTCGTTACAAATTATCTTATCACAAAACTATCTGTTACCGATAATTTCGGTGCTTGCAGAGAATACCTTACTGAAAACTGCTTATCATTTCCTTCTGCTCCTCGTTGGGTTCGACACTCTTATCAAAAAGGCTACGATAGATCCCCTACACTTGTGGGTCATCACTTGGCCATCTGGAGCAGATCGAAAGCTATGCCCCTGGCCATCAGGTTAGATTCAGGAGCTTGAACTACGTTGTGGTCATCTGTGGAGACTTGATCTTCGCCGTATTCGAGACCGTGGCAACCACTCCTGGTCACCCCAATGGACATGACCTAAATCTGTCATCGGACAGCACCCAGGAGACAGCTCCTGTAACCGCTCTGGCCTTAGATCCGGAGCGGATTGTGCCATCCAAGGACGGAAAGCTCAACCCTGCCACGGAGGCCGTAGCTTCCCCGGCGTTGGAGCCGAACATGGACTTAACCTCACACGATATCTGTGTCACCGGAACTTCGGACTCGTCTCCGGTCATAAATTCCGAACCATGTGAGCCCGCGGATGCCGAACTTGATTGTTTACCGATCTTCGAATTAGGGCCGCAAACATCTTCCAGCACTCGCCATTGGGCGATGTGCTAAACTCATTAAAGAACCTGTCCTTGGCGGGGGACTCATAGCCGAACTATGTTCGATTTGAACTAGGGCCTGATGATGGAGAATTTTGCTTCCCACCCGCCACCCACATTGTAGCCACTGTCGAGGATTTAACCGACATGCTTGATTACGGCTCCGACGACATCGATGGTATGGACGACGATGCCAGAGAAGAAGAGGCCCAGAACCCGCCGTTCACCGGACGCTGGGCGGCCACTTCCTCGTATGATGTATACATTGTGGATGCACCAAAGGAGTATAGTGGCGATGACATAGAAGATCCAGTAGAGGATAAACCTTCCGAAGTACAATCAAAGCACCGGCGTCAGTAGCGCCGCTCTAAGCCACGCCGCAGTAAAGACAGCAACACCGGCACATGAGAAGATAACACTCCGTGAGGGAGTCCTGGATTAGGGGGTCCTCGGACAGCCGGACCATATCCCTTGGCCGGACTGTTGGACTCTGAAGATACAAGATTGAAAACTTCATCCCGTGTCCGGGTGGGACTCTCCTTTGTGTGGAAGGCAAGCTTGGCCGTTCAGGATATGTAGATCTCCTCCCTTGTAACCGACTTTGTGTAACCCTAGCCCCACCGGTGTCTATATAAACCGGAGGGTTTTAGTCCATAGGACAACAACAATCATACCATAGGCTAGCTTCTAGGGTTTAGCCTCTTCGATCTCGTGGAAGATCAACTCTTGTAATACTCATATCATCAAGATCAATCAAGCAGGAAGTAGGGTATTACCTCCATCGAGAGGGCCCGAACCTACGCAAACATTGTGTCCCCCGCCTCCTTTACCATCCACCTTAGACGCACAGTTCGTGACCCCCTACCCAAGATCCGCCGGTTTTGACACCGACATTGGTGCTTTCATTGAGAGATCCACTGTGTCGTCATCATAAGGCTTGATGGCTCCTTCGATCATCGGCAACGAGGCGATCCAGGGTGAGGTTTTCCTCCCTGGACAGATCCTCATATTCGGCGGCTTCGTACTGCGGGCCAACTTGCTCGGCCATCTGGAGCAGATTGAGAGCTACGCCCCTGGCCATCAGGTCAGGTTTGGAAGCTTGAACTATACCGCCGACATCCGCGGAGACTTGATCTTCGACGGATTTGAACCCATGTCAGGTACGCCGCAAAATCACGATGAGCATGATTTAAATCTGCCATCGGACTGTGTTCGGGAGATCACACCTGTAACTACTCCGGCCCTCAACCCGGAACAGATCGCGCTCTCCGAGCACGGGTGGTTGGACCCCGCCACAGAGGCCGCACACTCAGGGGCGATAGAGCCGAATACTAACTTCACCTCCTATGAGACATGTGTTGCCGGACACTCGAATTCGTCCCCGGCCACATACTCCGAACCGCTCGTGTCCATGCACATCCAATCTGATTGGGCACCGATCATGGAGTTCACCTCCGCGGATATCTTTCAGCACTCGCCCCTAGGCGACGTACTAAACTCATTACGGTCTCTCTCCTTGTCAGGAGACCCTTGGCCGAACTATGTCCGGCTCGAGTGGGAAGCGGACGACGAAGAAATTCATTCCCCACCCACCACCCACTTAATAGCCACTGTAGACGACTTAACCGACATGCTTGATTTCGGCTCCGAAGACATCGACGGTATGGAAGACGATGCGGGAAACGAACAGGAACCACCGCCCGTAGGGCGCTGGACTGCCACTTCATCACATGATATATACATGGTGGATATACCCCAAGAAAATGATGACGAGGAACGGGAGTAAGCAGAGAAGGACAATTCCCTCGAGAAGCAACCAAAGCGATGGCATAAGCGCCGCTCCAAATCTTGCCCCGACAAAAACAGTGATAACAGTGCAAGAAAGACTAACACCCCGGTCGACCCCAAAGCAGACAATGACCACATGAACCCAGCGGTGGATCAGGGTGAACTAGCGGACGGCGAACATAGTACGGAGCCGCTGTCAGGTCACGACGACCCCGAGGGTAAAAATCATGAACCTGTCTCCGGAGACATGAATAGTCCGGACGACGATGCACACATCATCCTTGAAAGACACTTGGAACAAGAAAACCTTCATAACAGGCTCATTGAAACCACGCGGAGCCTGAAGAAGCAGAAGCATAGGCTTAAGACCGCGTAGAATATGCTCAACAGCAGATGGAATAAAGTGCTTGACACGGAAGAAAAGTACGGCGGTAATCGCCACACAAAAAGCTATCCAAAGCGCAAGTTGTTGCCTGAATTCGACAATGAGGCCTTAGAGCCCACTTAGTCAGAAAATAAAATGGCCGATCAACCGTACCGGCCACCCAGTGGTCGCGACAGGGCGGCTAACGATGACGTACACAAGTCAGCACACGACCTACGTGAGGACCTACACAAAAAAGCCGGTTTGACCAGGTCCATTTACGGACCTAGGAAGCGCGTTCCGGCACAGAATCATCACCACCCAAATGACTATACTGACAGAATAATGGTTCGGAATTAAAACTGAACACTACAACCGTCAGACACGCCCAAATACAGGGGTGCCGCGCACCCCCTATGCTTCACCGACGAGGTACTGGATCATGAATTCCCAGAAGGATTCAAACCCGTGAACATAGAGTCATACGACGGACCAACAGACCCTGGGGTCTGGATTGAGGATTTTATCCTTCACATCCACATGGCTCGTGGAGATGATCTCCACGCCATCAAATGCTTTCCTTTAAAGTTGAAAGGACCAGCTAGGCACTGGTTGAAAAGCCTTCCCGAAAACTCAATTGGAAGTTGGGAAGAGCTCGAGGATGCTTTCAGGGCTAATTTGCAAGGGACCTATGTCCGACCTCCAGATGCAGACGATTTAAGTCACATAATTCAACAACCCGGAGAGTCAGCCCGAAAGCTTTGGAACAGATTCCTAACTAAGAAGAATCAAATTGTCGATTGCCCGGATGCCAAAGCCTTAGAGACTTTCAAACATAGTGTCTGGGACGAATGGCTTGCCAGACACCTCGGCCAGGAAAAACCAAGGACAATGGCAGCCCTAACAAGCCTTATGATCCGCTTTTGCGCGGGCGAGGATAGTTGGCTGGCCCGTAGTGGCACTAGCGACCCAAGCACATCCAAAATAAGGGATGGCAATGGAAAACCACGACGCAATAAAAGCAAGTGTCGAAGCAACAAAGACAGCCCGGACAACACAGTGGTAAATGCCGGATTCAGGGGCTCTCAACCCGGTCAACGGAAAAAGCCATTCAAAGGCAGCAGAGATGGACCGTCTAGCCTAAACAAGATTCCTGACAGATTATGTCAGATTCATGGCACCTCTGATAAACCTGCAAATCACACCAACAAAGAATGTTGGGTCTTTAAGCAGGCCGGCAAGCTAAACGCCGAACACAAGGGGAAGGAGACACCAAGTGAATAAGAGGATGAGCCTCACCAACAAAACACTGGGGGACAGAAAAAATTCCCAACAGAAGTCAAAACAGTGAACATGATTCACGTAATGAAGAGGAGGAGCACATGCACGCTCTGAGATGTATGCATCATAGAGCCCGTTACCCCCAAGTTCAACCCTTGGTCAGCCTGCCCAAGCACTTTTGATCGCAGAGATCACCCAACTAGTATTCGGCATGGAGGATCGGCTGCCTTGGTACTAGATCCAATAATTGATGGATACCATCTCACCCGAGTCCTTATGGACGGCGGCAGTAGTCTTAATTTGATATATCAAGACACGGTCCGCAAAATGGGGATAGACCCAACAAGAATCAGCCAAAGCAATACTACCTTTAAAGGAGTAGTACCAGGCCCACAGGCCCGCTGCACGGGCTCTATAGTACTAGAGGTTGTATTCGGTTCTCCCGACAACTTCCGAAGCAAAGAATTAACCTTCGACATCGCTCCATTCTGAAGCGGCTGTCAAGAACTACTCGGAAGAACAACCTTCGCTCATTTTAACACAATACTGCATTATGCTTATCTTAAGCTCAAGATTCCCGGTCCACGTGGCATCATCATAGTTAGCGGAAACTCAGAGCGTTCCTTACACGCGGAAGAATGTACGGCGGCTTTCGCAGCCGAACACTGAATGACCCCTCCAACCAGAATAAATGATTGGTCGTCAAGACCACGGACATGGCTAGACGAGTCCAGCACCCCCCTCGCTGTAATAGTTTAGGTAAACCCGGGATTGGGTCGATGGATATACCCCCATAGGTGGCGCTAGGGGCTTCCCGCATGTAAAATGGACTATAGTTCGGTTTGACCTTACTTAGTTTGAATTTCAATGCTCTATTAATAATAACCAATTTTCCACACGTAGTCTTTCACCTGGGTTTTTTCTCTCTTGCAGATGACAATCGTGCTACACCCTTCTAGGACACACCACAACAGAGACACTGGCGCAGACATGCAGCAGGGCCCCGCTCAAAGGTTTATTTTTAGATTAAGACACTGTGTAAACCATTCTCACCACCTCTTGTTGCATTATGCCCTCCGGATACTTAACACAACCGAGAGGGATGCTGACGTTATTGGCATTTTCGCCACGTCAGACTAATGCACGTACCTGGAAATTCAGGGTTCATTATCAAGGGCTTTTCTCAACCCGGTATATGTTGTAAAGTCCGAATACCTTAGGGAGTGTTCGGCATCGCGAGTTTGGCCTTATATGCATCAGCTCCGAATCATGTCTTTGGTCAAATGTTGGGTTTGCCCGGCTCCCGTGTTTTGCTACCTTACGTTCCGCTCTATCGGCTAAGGTGGCACCGAGAGAACTACTGCGATTGTGCCCTGGTTCATCTGGGTGAGCACCTCAGTAGAGAAAGCCGAAAACTGACTGTCATGATAAAGCGCAAGACTGGTCAACCACTCGATGACGTAGCAGAATCTTCGCGATTCCTCCACATTAATGAAGGACCGGTTTCCGGGTCATGTATGTACGCGCACCGTATTCGGATAAGCGCAGAGGTACTAGGGGCTATATAGTAGCCCCACTGTCAAACTCCTATGGCTAAGTGAAAGTGTTAAAGCAATATAGTCTGATTGCCTTGTTCGCCGCGCTATCACCTCCTTCATGGACCAAGACGTTGGATCAAATGTGAATATGTGCTTTTCCGAACACCCCGCATTATGTGCGTGGGGGCTGAAGCCGACGACTGCAAACTTTCAGGTTATATACATACATAAAACGGCCGCACATGAGGCATCATAATACTTTTAGGCAAAAGTATAAACATAGCTTTATAATTCAAAGAATATTGTTTTTACAATTGGGACACATGTCAGTCGAACATGATACTCTTCGAGCATTGTGCCTCTATTAACCGAGCGCCTTCTAGGACTTCTCCTAAATAGTGCTCGGTCGAGACCTGGCCTACGGCCGGACCCTGGGTTGCAATAGCAGTAGCATCAATCTCTACCTAGTATGTCTTAACACGGACAATAGCGATCCGTGCACCCTCTATGCATGCCATCCTCTTCACGGCATCGATACGCTGCACAACACCAAGGAATCGTTGTACTAAACCAAAATAACTATTCGGCTTTGGCCCTTCCAGCCAAAGATGATCCACGACAGACCACATAGCAAGCCCGGACAACCTATGGAGCTCCGCCCACTCGGCCATTTGCTCATTTAAGAGCAGCGGACGCGTCGGAGCACTGAACTACGATGAGAATAACTTCTCTACTTCGTGATCTTCTTGATCTTTGAAAAACGCAGTCGCATCAGCAGCACTCATTGCCAAGTCCGCATACGCGTTTGCAGCACTCCATAATCGATCTAGAGGGGCATACTTCGGAACTCCGAACTTCGTCCGCAACCAAAAGGGCTTCCCAGCCATGATATCTCTGGCTTGACGGAGCTCCTCCTCTGCCGCTCTGATTTTAGAACGGGTTTCCTTAGCTGCCTCCACGACTCTCTTCAGGTCAGCCGCTTTCACTTGGCTTTCCTTTTAAAGAAGCTCATATCGGCTGGCGGCATCTTTCAGCTCAACAACCATCTTGGCTATTTTATCTTTGCTCTTGCGATGATCAGCCTGTTCGGCTCTTAAGTCTTCAGTCGCCTTTAGGGCATCCGCATCACTTCTCCTGGCTTGTTCCTTGGCTTGGGCAAGTTCCGCCCGAAGGGTCTCCACGGCGGCAGCTCCATCTGCAGTCACATCATACATTAGATACTAGCATCATGCTCCTCTTAATATCTCTTTACCACCCGAAAATACATACCCTGTGCCTCGTCAAACCGCTTGTTCACAAGCTCAATGTCAGCATCTTCCGCGTCAAGTTGCCAGCTTAGTCCAGCAAGCTCGGCAGTCCGGCTAGCCACCGGACCGTCAGCCGCCTGCATAGGATAGAAGCGTCATCATTACTTGGGATTATGATTCTCTGTTTGCCGCCTCTCAACAGCAACCAGAGTCTCAGGGGCTACTATCGGTATAGAGCACACCTAGCGAGTGCGGTACCATCAAAAATTTATATATTACTTTGCGTACCTCAAAGCCTCTTAGCAGGCTCGCAAAAGCTTCATGCAACCCACTTTTGGTGGATGAGATCCTATCGATCACGGTACCCATTAAGGTATGATGCTCCTCTGAGATTGCCTCTTGCTCCAAAATATTCATCAGTGCGTCCGGTTGCACACACGACAATCCTAGACTCTTTTTGTCGCTCCCCTTAGGAGCCGAATACTCCGGACTTTGGGTAGCCGAAGGGATACCTTCTGGCCTTGGCGGATCAGGAGAAATCCTCAGTGATGACACCTCAGGGTCATCCGCCCCAGGAGGCGGGGAGACAAGGGGAGGCGTTTCGCTCTCCATCATCTCCGGAAGAAGATCCCCCGAATACGAACTCTGTCGGGAAGGGCTACGATTCGGACTACAAGACATACGTCTCGGTTATTGTCTGCGGAGATAAGGCAAAATATATTTACCAAAAGTACTTTTGTTCATTTACAGCTCGGTGGAGGGCTGACCCCCTTGCGGGCACTGGGCGGCAAGGATGCCCTCCATGGCAGGGCCTCCTGGCGAGGGTTTCTTCTCTCTTTTGGAAACCTTTCTTTCCAAGTCTTCAGGAGCGGTCCTTTTCCTTCCTTGGGAAGAGGTAATTTCGGATTCTTCTCCCCGATTATCCTCCTTCGTGGAGGTACTAATCCCCCCCGTTTGGATGAGTAATACGTGAGGCTCGCTTTTGGCTTTCTTCGTCTCTCCTTTTATCATCCCCCGAGGGAACTTGATAAGGTGCGTACTCCAGCATCCTGGCTAGTACAGGATCCGGCGAGCCCTCGGGAAGGGGGCCCGAACACCTGATCATCTTTGCATTTCTTACCCAGTCCTGGCCAAGAGCAATTCTTTCAGAATTATGTTATGGCAAATGAAAAGACAGTGTGTTTGGTCATGGAAATACTTACCTGGGTATCTGGACGATTACAGTTGAGACCCGCATCCTCGATGTTGTCCGGACACTTTATTCGTGATCCAAAGAACAATTTATACATCTCTTCAAGCGTCCCGCCGAAGAACTGCTTCATAGTTCGCGGTCCTTCCGGGTTGAACTCCCACATACGAAGAGATCAACGTTGGCATGGCAGGACCCGACGAACTAGCATAACTTGCATTACTTTGACGAGACCGACGTCCCTCTTGATGAGATCTCGGATGTGACTTTGCAATGTCGGCACATCATTAACCGCCCCCCAGTCTAGCCCCTTGTTGACCCATGACGCCAGTTGTGGTGGGGGGGCCGAACGGAAGGCGGGGGCAGCCACCCACTTAGTACTTCGGGGAGCTGTGATGTAAAACCACTCCCGCTGCCATAAGTTGGATATCTCCGGAAAGGAACCCTTTGGCCATGGGGCATCTACGCCTTTGCTTATTGTGGCACCTCCGCATTCTGCGTGCCACCCATCGATCATCTTCGGCTTCACATTGAAGGTCTTGAGCCATAAGCCGCAGTGTGGGGTGATGCGGAGGAAGGCCTCGCATACGACGATAAACGACGAGATGTGAAGGATGGAATCCGGAGCTAAATCGTGGAAGTCGAGCCCATAATAGAACATGAGCCTAGCCCTTGGAGGAAGTGGGCAACAAATACGACACTCTCGTTGGGTTCGGGAGTGGGGATGACCTGTGTCCTCGGGTAGGCAGCCTGTGGAAGATTTTGGCGGTCAGATACCTGGCCTCCCTTAGCTTCTTGATGTCCTCCTCTGTGACAGAGGAAGCCATCCACCAGCCCTGAAGGTTGGATCCAGACATGATTGAAGGTCCGAAGCGCTTCGCCTTAGCCTTGGGTGTTGGAACTCGGGGTGGGGGAAGGTAAGGATTGAGCGCGATAAGAAAAGGACATGCTTTGACCCCTTTATAAAGAGGGCGAATATCAAGCGTCCTCCGCGTGGCTATTTGAAACTTACCTAAAATCAAGGAGTCGTACTAATGAGCACAATTGGGTTACTGATAAGTATCCGTTGTAGCTATAATTTTTGATTGTTCCATGCAAATATTATTCAACTTTCATATACTTTTGGCAACTTTTTATACTATTTTTGGGACTAACATATTGATACAGTGCCCAGTGCCAGTCCCTGTTTGTTGCATGTTTTTTGTTTCGCAGAATATCCATATCAAACGGAGTCCAAATGGGATAAAAACTAATGGAGATTTTTTGGAATATATATGATTTTTGGGAAGAAAAATCCACGCGAGACGGTGCCCGAGGTGGCCACGAGGCAGGGGGCGCGCCTGCCCCCCTGGGCATGCCCCTGACCCTCGTGGGCCACCCGTAAGGAGGTTGATGCCCTTCTTTCGCCGCAAGAAAGCTAATATCCGGATAGAGATCGTGTTAAAATTTCAGCCCAATCGGAGTTACGGATCTCCGGGAATATAAGAAACGGTGAAAGGGAAGAATCTGAGAACGCGGAAACAGAGAGAGACAGAGAGACAGATCCAATCTCGGAGGGGCTCTCGCCCCTCCCACGCCATGGAGACCATGGACCAGAGGGGAAACCCTTCTCCTGTCTAGGGAGAAGGTCAAGGAAGAAGAAGGAGGGGGGCTCTCTCCCCCTCGCTTCCGGTGGCAGCGGAGTGCCACCGGGGCCATCATCATCACCGCGATCTACACCAACACCTCCGCCATATTCACCAACATCTCCATCACCTTCCCCCTCTATCTACAGCGGTCCACTCTCCCGCAACCCGATGTACCATCTACTTGAACATGGTGATTTATGCTTCATATTATTATCCAATGATGTGTTGCCATCCTATGATGTCTGAGTGGATTTTCGTTGTCCTATCGATGGTTGATGAATTGCTATGATTGATTTAATTTGCTTGTGGTTATGTTGATTTCCTTTGGTGCCCATCATATGATTGCGCGCGTGGATCACACCCTAGGTTAGTTGTATGTTGATAGGACTATGTATTGGAGGGCAAGACTGACAGAAGATTCAACCTAGCATAGAAATTGATGCATACGGGAATGAAGGGAGTCCAATATTCCTTAATGCTATGGTTGCGTTTTACCTTAATGAACATTAGTAGTTGCAGATGCTTGCTAATAGTTCCAATCATAAGTGCATAGAATTCCAAGTCAGGGATGACATGCTAGCAGTGGCCTCTCTCACATAATACTTGCTATCGGTATAGTAAAGTAGTCAATTGCTTTGGGGCAATTTCGCAACTCCTACCACCACTTTTCCACATTCGCTACATTTACTTTATTGTTTCTTTATCTAAATAGCCCCTACTTTTTATTTACGTACTCTTTATTATCTTGCAAACCTATCCAACAAAAACTACAAAGTACTTCTAGTTTCATACTTGTTCTACGTAAAGCGAACATCAAGCGTGCGTAGAGTTGTATCGGTGGTCGATAGAACTTGAGGGAATATTTGTTCTACCTTTAGCTCCTTGTTGGGTTCGACACTCTTACTTATTGAAAACTGTTGTGATCCCCTATACTTGTGGGTTATCAAGACCTTTTTCTGGCGCCGTTGCCGGGGAGCAATAGCGTGGGGTGAATATTCTCGTGTGTGCGTGTTTGCTTTATCACTAAGTAATTTTATTTGCTGTTATTAGTTGTTCTCTATCTTTAGTTATGGATATGGAACACGAAATACCAAAAAAATTAGGTGTACTTGCTACTCATGGAGATGGGGAACCTCCTAAAACCCTCGATGCTGGTTATGTGAAAAATATTATGTACTACTTTAATAATCCTGAGAAAACCCCATTCAATTATGTAATGGGAGTAACGTTGGATCAACGTGAATACTTTAGGGATTACCGCTTGACACAAAAAGGGAAACTATTGTGGGATCAAATTCATATATTGAATTGGTATGCTAGGCAACTATGCTTGAGATATGATTATACTTGTTGCTCTAAGATGAAGGCTCCACACATTCCCTTTTCATGTGAATTTAATGATAATGAAACTTTAGCTTCTTATGCTAATGGTATATATGATTACTATGATGTGGAACAAATAGATGAATTTGTTGCTTTTAAGGGTGCTTATGAAATTGAATCTTTGTTCGAAAAGCATGAAGCTTATGATGATGATGTTTATAGGCCTAAAAATTTAGCTATCTTAAAATATTGCTATGATAATTATGAATATAATTTCTATATTAATGCGCTTATTGAGAAAGTCTCCGTTGTCCAAGAAGAGACTGATATTTTGCAGGAGTCTATGGAAGAAGAAATTGATGAAACTGTGAGCTCATTGGATGAAAAAGATGAGGAGGAGAGCGAAGAACAAAAGGAGGATGAGCGGATTAGCTACCCGTGCCCACCTTCTAATGATAGTAACTCTTCAACTCATACATTGTTTAATTTCCCTTCGTGCTTACCGAAGGATGATTGCTATGATGATTGTTATGATCCCGTTGATTCTCTTGAAATATCCCTTTTTGATGATGCTTGTGGCCAAGCTGCCAATATGAATTATGCTTATGGAGATGAACTTGCTATACTTCCTTATGTTAAACATGAAATTGTTGCTATTGCACCCACGCATGATAGTCCTATTATCTTTTTGAACTCTCCCAACTACACTATATCAGAGAAGTTTGCCCTTATTAAGGATTATATTGATGGGTTGCCTTTTACCATTACACATGATGATTTTAATGAATATAATATGCATGTGCTTGCTTCTCCTACTTGCAATTATTATGAGAGAGGAACTATATCTCCACCTCTCTATGCTTCCAATATGATAAAATTGCAAGAAACTGTTTATACTATGCATTGGCCTTTACTTTGTGTGCATGAATTGTTCTTTTATGACATGCCGATGCATAGGAAGAGAGTTAGATTTCGTCATTACATGATATATGTTACCTTGTGCTCACCACTAAATTACAAATCACTGTTAATTAAAATTGGCTTTGATATACCTTGGGATCCGGGTGGATCCATTACTTGAGCACTATATGCCTAGCTTAATGGCTTTAACGAAAGCGCTGCCAGGGAGACAACCCGGAAGTTTTAGAGAGTCATTTATTTCTGTTGTATGCTTTTATAAAGTTTATAAATAAAAATAATGTACCAAGGTTTTCCTTTAGGATGTTTACATTTGCTTGATGGTTTGTACGGTGTAGGACAGAAACTTTGTCTGTAGTGCGCGATTTTACATTTTTAGCTGGAACGTCAAATGGTTCTGATTCTTTTTGAACTGTCTTTCTCTACAAATTTTTTTTTCCTAATTTTAGTAGAATATTTCAATTATCAGAAGTATGGTGAATGTTCAGATTGTTACAGACTGTTCTGTTTTAGATAGCTTCTGTTTTTGATGCATAGTTTGCTTGTTTGATGAAACTATTGATTTATATCAGTGGATTAAGCCATGAAAAATTTATATTAAAGTAGACACAATGCAAAAACAAAATATGAATTGGTTTACAACAGTACTTAGAGTAGTGATTTGCTTTATTATACTAACGGATCTTACCGAGTTTTCTGTTGAAGTTTTGTGTGGATGAAGTGTTCGATGATCGAGAAGGTCTCGATGTGAGAAGAAGGAAGAGAGGCAAGAACTCAAGCTTGGGGATGCCCGAGGCACCCCAAGTAAATATTCAAGGATACTCAAGCGTCTAAGCTTGGGGATGCCCCGGAAGGCATCCCCTCTTTCTTCAACAAGTATCGGTATGTTTTCAGATTCGTTTCGTTCATGCAATATGTGCAATCTTGGAGCGTCTTTTGCATTTAGTTTTCATTTTTCTTTTATGAACCATGCTGGTATGAGATAGTCCTTGGTTGATTTATAGAATGCTCATTGCACTTCACTTACATCTTTTGAGTATGGCTTTATAGAATGCTTCATGTGCTTCACTTATATCATTTGAAGTTTGGATTGCATGTTTCTGTTTACATAGAAAACCGCCATTTATAGAATGCTCTTCTGCTTCACTTATATTTGTTAGAGCGTGGGCATATATTTTTTAGAAAGAATTCAACTCCCTTGCTTTACTTATATCTGTTTAGAGAGATGACAGGAATTGGTCATTCACATGGTTACTCATAAAATCCTACATAAAACTTGTAGATCACTGAATATGATATGTTTGATTCCTTGCAATAGTTTTGCGATATAAATATGGTGATATTAGAGTCATGCTAGTGGGTAGTTGTGGATTGTAGAAATACTTGTGTTGAGGTTTGTGATTCCTGTAGCATGCACGTATGGTGAACCGTTATGTAACAAAGTTGGAGCATGAGGTATTTATCGATTGTCTTCCTTATGAGTGGCGGTCGGGGACGAGCGATGGTCTTTTCCTACCAATCTATCCCCCTAGGGGCATGCGTAGTAGTACTTTGCTTCGAGAGGTAATAAACTTTTGCAATAAGTATGTGAGTTCTTTATGACTAATGTTGAGTCCATGGATTATACACACTCTCACCCTTCCACCATTTCTAGCCTCTCTAGTATCGGGCAACTTTCGCCGGTACCATAAACCCACCATATACCTTCCTCAAAACAGCCACCATACCTACCTATTATGGCATCTCCATAGCCATTCCGAGTATATTGCCATGCGACTTTCATCATCATATACATGACTTGAGCATTCATTGTCATATTTCTTTGCATGATCGTAAGATAGCTAGCATGATGTTTTCATGGCTTGTCGGTTTTTTGATGTCATTGCTACGCTAGATCATTGCACATCCCGGTACATCGCCGGAGACATTCATATAGAGTCATATCTTTGTTCTAGATATCAAGTTGTAATATTGAGTTGTAAGTAAATAAAAGTGTGATGATCATCATTATTAGAACATTGTCCCATGGGAGGTTATCAAAATAAAAGTGGCCAAAGAAGCCCCCCCCCCAAAAAAAGAGAGAGGCCAAAGAAGCCTACAAAAAATAAAAACAAAAAAACAAAAAAAATGAGAGAAAAAGAGAGAAGGGGCAATGTTACTATCCTTTTACCACACTTGTGCTTCAAAGTAGCACCATGTTCTTCATATAGAGAGTCTCTTGAGTTATCACTTTCATATACTAGTGGGAATTTTCATTATAGAACTTGGCTTGTATATTCCAACGATGGGCTTCCTCAAATGCCCAAGGTCTTCATGAGCAAGCAAGTTGGATGCACACCAACTTAGTTTCAGTTTGAGCTTTCATATACTTATAGCTCTAGTGCATCCGTTGCATGGCAATCCCTACTCACTCACATTGATATATATTGATGGGCATCTCCATAGCCCGTTGATATGCCTAGTTGATGTGAGAGTATCTTCTCCTTTTTGTCTTCTCCACAACCACCATTCTATTCCACCTATAGTGCTATGTCCATGGCTCACGCTCATGTATTGCGTGAAGGTTGAAAATGCTAAAGCGCGTTAAAAAGTATGAACCAATTGCTCGGCTTGTCATCGGGGTTGTGCATGATGTGAGTATTTTGTGTGGTGAAGATGGAGCATAGCCAGATTTTGTAGGGATAACTTTCTTTGGCCATGTTATATTGAAAAGACATGATTGCTTTATTAGTAGGCTTGAAGTATTATTGTTTTTATGTCAAATGATAGACTATTGCTTTGAATCACACGTGTCTTAATATTAATGCCATGATTAGACATATGATCAAGATTATGCTAGGTAGCATTCCACATCAAAAATTATCTTTTTTATCATTTACCTACTCGAGGACGAGCATGAATTAAGCTTGGGGATGCTGATACGTCTCCGTCGTATCTATAATTTTTTATTGTTCCATGCCAATATTATTCAGCTTTCATATACTTTTGGCAACTTTTTATACTATTTTTGGGACTAACATATTGATCCAGTGCCCAGTGCCAGTCCCTGTTTGTTGCATGTTTTTTGTTTCGCAGAATATCCATATCAAACGAAGTCCAAACGGGATAAAAACTAACAGAGATTTTTTTGGAATATATATGATTTTTGGGAAGAAAAATCCACGCGAGACGGTGCCCGAGGTGGCCACGAGGCAGGGGGCGCGCCTGCCCCCCTGGGCGTGCCCCTGACCCTCATGGGCCACCCATAAGGCGGTTGATGCCCTTCTTTCGCCGCAAGAAAGCTAATATCCGGATAGAGACCGTTTTAAAATTTCATCCCAATCGGAGTTATGGATCTCTGGGAATATAAGAAACGGTGAAAGGCAAGAATCTGAGAACGCAGAAACAGAGAGAGACAGATCCAATCTCGGAGGGGCTCTCGCCCCTCCCACGCCATGGAGACCATGGACCCGAGGGGAAACCCTTCTCCCATCTAGGGAGAAGGTCAAGGAATAAGAAGAAGGAGGGGGGCTCTCTTCCCCTCGCTTCCGGTGGCACCGGAGTGCCACCGGGGGCCATCATCATCACCGTGATCTATACCAACACCTCCGCCATCTTCACCAACATCTCCATCACCTTCCCCTCTATCTACAACGGTCCACTCTCCCGCAACACGCTGTACCCTCTACTTGAACATGGTGCTTTATGCTTCATATTATTATCCAATGATGTGTTGCCATCCTATGATGTCTGAGTAGATTTTCATTGTCCTATCGGTGGTTGATGAATTGCTATGATTGATTTAATTTGCTTGTGGTTATGTTGCTTTCCTTTGGTGCCCATCATATGATTGCACGCGTGGATCACACCCTAGGGTTAGTTGTATGCTGATAGGACTATGTATTGGAGGGCAAGAGTGATAGAAGCTTCAACCTAGCATAGAAATTGATGCATACGGGAATGAAGGGGGACCAATATACCTTAATGCTATGGTTGGGTTTTACCTTAATGAACATTAGTAGTTGTGGATGCTTGCTAATAGTTCCAATCATAAGTGCATAGAATTCCAAGTTAGGGATGACATGCTAGCAGTGGCCTCTCCCACATAATACTTGTTATCGGTCTAGTAAAGTAGTCAATTGCTTAGGGGAAATTTCGCAACTCCTACCACCACTTTTACACACTCGCTACATTTAATTTATTGTTTCTTTATCTAAACAGCTCCTACTTTTTATTTACGTACTCTTTATTATCTTGCAAACCTATCCAACAACAACTACAAAGTACTTCTAGTTTCATACTTGTTCTACGTAAAGCGAACGTCAAGCGTGCGTAGAGTTGTATCGGTGGTCGATAGAACTTGAGGGAATATTTGTTCTACCTTTAGCTCCTCGTTGGGTTCGACACTCTTACTTATCAAAAACTGCTGCGATCCCCTATACTTGTGGGCTATCAGTTACCCACACCCGTATTGATGAGAATCCCGTGATAAGGGGACACGATCTCTTCTTCGACAAGGCGTGCCAATAAAACCGCCTCGCAACACGTGCAGTGGCTGGTTGGGAAAAATGGTTCGAATAATGACCAAGGCCAGGTCGTGATGTCACGTTATGAAAAGTTGTTAGCAGATTAGATTTGTGGAAATATTATACTCTCTACGGTGGTATGTGGAATTTGTTTTGCAGAGCCGGACACCATCATTGTGTTCAAAATCTTCTATGGAGTATTCGGAGGAGGAACCCGCCTTGCAATGCCGAAGAAAATCTGCGCGGCGGACTTATCGTCATTGAAGCTTGGCTTAGGGGCTACTGAGGGAGTCCTGGATTAGGGGGTCCTCGGACAGCCGGACTATATCCCTTGGCCGGACTGTTGGACTATGAAGATACAAGATTGAAGACTTCGTCCCCTGTCCGGGTGGGACTCTCCTTTGCGTGGAAGGCAAGCTTGGCCATCCAGGATATGTAGATCTCCTCCCTTGTAACCGACTTTGTGTAACCCTAGCCCCTCCGATGTCTATATAAACCGGAAGGTTTTATTCCATAGGACAACAACAATCATACCATAGGATAGCTTCTAGGGTTTAGCCTCTTCGATATCGTGGTAGATCAACTCTTGTAATACTCATATCATCAAGATCAATCAAGCAGGAAGTAGGGTATTACCTCCATCGAGAGGGCCTGAACCTGGTTAAACATTGTGTCCCCCGCCTCCTGTTACCATCCGCCTTAGACGCATAGTTCGGGACCCCCTACCCGAGATCCGCCGGTTTTGACACCGGCACTCCAGAAGGAGCTGAAGACAACGAAGACCCCGTTGATACAGCCACTAAGCAGGATGAACGGGAAGATGGGCAGGTTAGCCCTGGTAAGCAGGCCACACACGAAGACTCGGAGGACGATAATTATCTTCCGCTCTCCAAGTGGAGGCAAGCGTCGGCACCAAGGATTTCATTGTGCCTGAGGAACCTCTTGAGCAGGAGCGCTTCAAGCGCCAGCTAATAGCACTGCAAGGAGCCTGAAAAAGAAGCAGCAGCAGCTTCAAGCTGACCAAGATCTTCTCAACGATAAATGGACCGATGTCCTAGCAGCCGAAGAATATGTCCTCAAGCGCCCAACCAAAAGCTAACCGAAGCACAAATTGCTACCTCAATTCGACGATGAGGCGCCGGAATACATACCACCATCGCACAATGCGGCTGATCGACCACCACGTGGTCCGGACAAAACAGCAACTCAAGCCGAACAACAGCCCGCCCCACCTCATTGCAAAGGCAGAGGTAAATTAGCCCACGGCCATACATATGACCTTCGGCTGGACCTGAACAATAAAGCAGGACATACCAGATCGATCTACAGATCATGAGGACGGGCCACGACACACGACGACGGCCATCTATTTGGACGTGACAAACCCAGTCATGCCCGGGCCAAAAGCCGCAGACGGACTCCATCAGAGCTACATCACGATACAGCCTGTTATAGAGGTTCCGCACACCCTCATTGCTTCAGCGACGAAGTCATGGAACATGAATTCATAGAAGGATTCAAACCCGTGAACAATGAATCATACGACGGAACCACAGACCCCGCTGTATGGATTGAAGGCTTCATTCTCCATATACATATGGCCCGCAGAGATGACCTTCACGCTATCAAATACCTCCCTCTAAAGCTTAAAGGACCAGCTTGGCACTGGTTAAATAGCCTGCCTGACAACTCTATTGGCAGCTGGGAAGACTTGGAAGAAGCCTTCCTCGACAACTTCCAAGGTACATATGTCCGGCCACCAGACGCCGATAACTTAAGCCACATAGTTAAACAACCTGGAGAGTCAGCCAAGAAATTCTGGACTAGGTTCCTAACCAAAAAGAACCAGATCATCGACTATCCGGATGTCGAAGCCCTAGCGGTCTTTAAACACATCATCCGTGACGAATGGCTCACCGCCACCTCGGCCAAGAGAAGCCAAAGTCCATGGCGGCCCTCACGGCACTCATGACCCACTTTTGTGTGGGCGAAGACAGTTGGCTGGCCCGTAGCAAAAACAACGCAAGCGACACCGGCACCCCTGAAGCTAAAAGTAGCAAAGAAAGTCTCGACGCAACAGATACAAGCGACGAAACAACAATGACAACACCGAGGATACGGCGTTCAATGCCGGATTTGGTGGCTCTAAGTCCGGTCAGGGGAAGAAGCCAATCCAAAAGAACAATTCAGGCCCATCTAGCTTGGACCACATACTTGATCGTCCGTGCCAGATTCATGGCACCCCAGACAAACCACCCAATCACACCAATAGAGATTGTTGGGTTTTTAAACAGGCAGACAAGTTAAATGCCGAAAACAAGGATAAGGGATCACAAAGCAAGGATGACAATGAGGAGCCCCGACCCCCGAACACAGGGGGACAGAAGAAGTTTCCCCCTCAGGTCAAAACGGTGAACATGATATACGCTACCCACATCCCCAAGAGGGAGCGTAAGCGCACGCTCAGGGACGTCTACGCGATAGAGCCAGTCGCCCGAAAATTTAATCCATGGTCGTCATGCCTGATCACTATTGTTCGCCGGGATCATCCGACCAGTATTCGTCACGGTGGTTCAGCCGCACTGGTCCTGGACCCAATAATTGATGGCTTCCACTTGACGCGAGTCCTGATGGACGGTGGCAACAGTCTCAATTTGCTCTATCAGGATACAATGCGCAAAATGGGCATTAACCCATCACGGATCAAGCCCACAAATACTACATTTAAAGGTGTCATACCGGGCATAGAGGCCTGCTGTACGGGCTCAATCACACTAGAGGTTGTGTTCGGATCTCCGGACAACATCCGGAGCGAGGAGTTAATCTTCGATATCGTCCCCTTTCGCAGCGGCTATCACGCACTGCTTAGATGGACCGCATTCGCCCGATTTAACACAGTGCCACACTATGCTTATCTCAAGCTCAAGATGCCCGGTCCATGTGGCGTCATAACAGTCAATGGAAATACGGAACGCTCCCTCCATACAGAAGAGCACACAGCTGCCTTAGCAGCAGAAGCACAGAGCGGCCTTCTCAAGCAGAACCTTAATTCGGTTTCCGAGCCCACGGACACCGTTAAAAGGATCCGAACTACCCTGCAGCAGGACAACTCGGCTCGTCAGGAGCTCAACTAGCCATCCGGCCTCCATCACAGTCCCGATCAAGTGGTGGCATTTGTACCGCGCGTACATAACTACACACTCAAAATTCCATGGGCATCGACGGAGGCATAGCTAGCTTGTGATCCACAGTGCGGCTCAACCGACACCGGATACACACATACTTTCACTTTTATTTGTTTCCTTTTCAGGTTTCAATCCCGCAGGGCCCATCTGATGGCCTGATCATCAGTTCTCTGGAAGGACAAACACACCAAGGCGGCAAGAAGCACAGGCATATGGGGGAATTCTCTAGGTGGTTTCATTAACGATCACTCTACCTGTTTTTTAGGACCCACGTGCAACTCTCCCTTGGTTAAGGCATAGTAACTAGCCTCCTGCTTATTGCCTTACTTGTATAAACGCGCTTTAACGCACCAATGAAATTATAATAAGAATAGTTTGCGGCTCAAATTTTACGGCCCTAGCTTATCACTTGTTCTTCTTTTTTCTTCCTGTTTTGTCTTTTCTTTTCTGGTAACTTTATCAGGTAGCACCCGTACACTTTGGTATGTTTGATGTTTGCCAGGGGCTTCATAGCACCCCACACTATGGCAACAAAAGTCCGAACACTTTTTATAGTATAGCTCGGCGCCCCGAATTTAGCATTATATGCATTGGCTCTGAATCGTGTCTTTGGTCAATAGTTGGGTTGCCCGGCTCCTGTGCTTGCTACCTTACGTTCCACTATATTGGCTAAGGTAGTAAAGGGAGAACTACTGCGATTGTGCCTTGGTTTATCCAAAGGAGCACCTCGGTAGAGAAAGCTGAAAACTGACTGTCATGATGCGGCGAGAGTCGGTCATCTGTTCGGAGGTTGCAAATCGTTGGAGATTTCTTCCGCATTTACACGAAGGATCGGTACTTCCCGATCAGACGCTTATAGCACTCTAGTTCGGATACTAGGGGCTCGGCCCATGTTTTTGTTGTCGAACTCCTATGGCTAAGTGAGGGAGTTAAGGCCGCATAGTCTGGTTGCCTGGTTCGTTGCGCTAAACAACTCCTTCAAGGACCATATAATTGGATCAAGATTGTTTAGATTCCATCCCGAGCACCTCCGTATTTCCTACGTGGGGGCAAAAGTCGACGACTGGCAAACCCTTAGATTTCATACAACACGGCCGCACAAGAGGTAAAATTTAAAACATAACAAGCATTATATTACATAAAAGTTTTTTCTCATCATACAAGGCAACAACAACATGAATGCATTCATTCAAAATAATGTCTTGCCCACACTTGTTGCTACAATGCGAGACCCCTCTAGGACATCCGCAAAATAACGCTTGGGTGTGCGGTGCTCCTTGCCCTATGGCGGCCACTTGGTTGGCTCGATGGCGTCCATCTTCGCCAACCACATCTTGCAACGGGCGAAGGCCGTGCATGCACCTTCAATGCAGGCCGACCGCTTGATGACGTCCAGCCGAGGACAGGCATCCACCAGCCTCTTAACAAGGCCGAAGTAACTGCTGGGTATAGCTTCGGCTGGCCACAGCCGGATTATTAAATCCTTCATGGCCAGTTCGGCCACCCTGTGTAGCTCAACCAGTTGTTTTAGCTGATTGCTGAAGGGCACCGGATGTTCTGGCGCAAGATATTACGACCAGAACAGCTTCTCCATGGAGCTCCCTTCTTCGGCTCGGAAGAACTCCGAGGCGTCGGTGACACTGTGTGGCAGATCATCAAAAGCCCCTGTAGAACTCCGAATCTAGGTTAGTAAAAGATATTTCATATTCCCATTCTTGCTTTGCATATTGAATGCCTTACCCTCCGCGATCTTCCTAGCCTCCTGGATCTCCTAGAGGGCGCCCTGGGCCTCACTCCGGTCCGTCTCCGCACTCTGACGAGCCTGGGCAAGTTCGGCCTCTTGAGTCGACGAATTGTGCTCCAAGGTCTCGCACTTCCTTACCTCGTGATGAAGCTCCTGTTGGACCTCATTGACCCGGGCCTTGAGCTTCTTACGGGTGGCCTGCTCATTGACAACCTTCTCCTCGGCCTCGGCCTCGGTCGTCGCTTCTATACATATCATGACACTTTGGTCAATGCATATCATTTTACCTTTTTCGAATACATAACGGGTTATCACATACCTTGTTTCTCCTAGAGCTACCTCCTCACCTGGCCGAGCTCCCCCTCGGCCTGCTCCAGTCTCCGCTTCAGTTCAGAGACCTTGACAGTATGTGAGGCTGCGGCCAACAGCGACGCCTGCGTATTCATCTCAGACAATTTAGTTAGTTCCCTGCAATAAAGGATTGATCCTCTGTCCGTCTTTTTCTTTCTGAACGCCGGACAGTGTCTCACAGGCTACTGTCTATATGGGGATTTTCTCTTTTTGCGTTGCTTACCTCAAAACCTGTCAGCAGGCTGCTGCAAGCTTCGGTTAGTCCGCTCTTGGTGGACTGAACCCTTTCAATCACCGTGCCCATAGGAACACGGTGCTCATCCACAATGGAAGAACCTCGCAGCGCTTCCAGCAGATTATCGGGTGCCCCTGGTTGGATAGGTGTCACCGGTGGAATAGGCATACCCCCTTATTTCGAAGAAGGTTGCGTGCCGGATTCTGGAGCCACTTCGGTCTCCGGAATCAAGTCCGGCTGAGGGCCGAACTGAATACAACCCTCCTCACCACCAGTCTCCATGGGGATTGGCTCCCCCTGGTGTCCGGCGACGGAGGCATCGCCTTCTGGTGCCTCCTGAGCTGCTCCCCGGCCTAGGAAAGTCCTTCGGGACAGCACCTCCATGTCGTCCTTGGTCGCGCGGGAGTGAGCGGCCGGCGCTGACTCGCTGGCCATTGCCTTTGAATCCAACGAACCTTGTGACGAGGATCGCTGGGAGCTGTTGTGGGCCAGACTGCAATAGCATAACTAATCATGTCAATACAACAAAGAGGAAAGGCTAGATTTATGGGCATGCATGAGTCCTAGCACTTACGATGCAGCCCGAGGCTTATTGCGGGGGTGTCTCTCCGGAATGTTGTCGACGTCCCATGCGGAGTTGTCTACAAGAGAGCCTTTCCCTTTCTTGGGTGTCTCTGCCTCCAGGTTCATGGAGGCCGCCCTCTTCTTCTTTCCCTCATCAGGGGGAGGGTTGTTCTCCTCCTTCTCCTCATCGTTGTTGTCTTCGGCGGCGGAGGAGCGGGTCTTATCTTCGGATGTCACGTCCGAAGCGCCCTTACGACGGGGGCCACTCTGGACCCCCTTGGCCTTCCCTGTGGCCTTATTCTCCGGCGCCTTATAGGGCACCAGCACCAGCATCTTTGCTAAACGGGGATGACTGGTTCTTCAGGCAGCGGAGCCAGACATTGGATCTTCTTCGCCTTCTCCATCAAGTCCTGAAGAAGCCATAATAATGAAAGCTTAGATATCATCCTTGAAACAAGCAAGTAGAGGATGCGGTACGAGTCATTAATGTTGTACCCGTGGTCCGAGTCTATACCCGGCCATTAATGTTGTACCCGCAGTCCGAGTCTGTGGCCGGCGGTATCTCATTGCCCTTGAAAAGCAACTTCTAGGTATCTTCGTGGGTTGTTTCGAAGAGCCTCTCCAGGGTTTGGTGCTTCTTCGGATTAAACTCCCATAGAGAGTGACTTCGGCTTTGGTAGGGGAGAATCCGGCGAACTAGCATCACCTAGATTACATCGAGAAGTTTGACATCTTTGTCCACCATGCTTTGAACGCGCATCTGCAGCGCTTTCAGATCGTTTGGCGAACACCAGTTCGGTCTCTTCTTGGCCCAGGAGGTGAGTCGCATGGGAGCGCCGGAGTTGAATTCGGCAGCTGTGGCCCAGGTGGCACCGCGAGGTTCTGTGATGTAGAACCAATGTTTACTCCATTCTTTTACAGTCTCCATGAAAGTGCCTTTTGGCCAGGAGACATTGTCTAGCTTGCTCACCATGGCGCCTCCGCACTCCGCGTGCTGGCCATCCACCACCTTCAGCTTCACGTTGATGACCTTGATCCACAGCCCGTAGTGGGGTTGGATGTGGAGGAAGGCCTCACACACGACGATGAACGCCGAGATGTTGAGGAAGGAGTTTAGGGATAGATCATGGAAATCTTGCCCGTAATAGAACATAAGCCCGCGGACGAAGGTGTGGAGTGCAAACCCTAGCCCGTGGAGGAAATGATGGATGAATACTACCCTCTCGTTGGGCTTCGGTGTGGGGACGATTTGCCCCTGGGCTGGAAGACGGTGGGAGATTTCCTTCGCCAGGTACCCGGTCGCCCGAAAGTCGGCGATGTCCTCCTCCTTGACGGAGGAGGCCACCCACTTGCCTTGATCTCCGGATCCGGACATGGTTGAGTGCTTGCTCAAAGTGGGAAAAAGATGAGAACTTGGGCGCTGGAGCTCAAGATTGGAAGGGTAGAAGATGAGAGAAGGTGTGGGAGAAGAAAGGGGATTCGTATCTCCTTATAAGGGCAGCGAATATTGAACGCCTCCCCACTCGCCTTAAAATTTGCCTGCTCCCAAGAGCTGTGTAAATGGCATGGTTGGGTTACCCACGCCCATGTTGATGAGAATCCCGCAATAAGGGGACACAATCTCTGCTTCGACAAGACGTGTCAATGGCAACCACGTCTCGAAGCATCGAGCGGCAGACGAAAAATGGTTCAAAATTATGACCAGGCAGACGTGATGTCATGCTGTAAAAAGTTGTCAGCATACTGGACTTGTGAATTATTATATTCTCTCTGCGGTTGTGTGTGGTGTGTGTGTTATAGGTCCGGACAGGAACAATACATCTGAAGACTATCTTGGAGTTCGGAATGAGGGACTCGCCTTGCAATGTCGAAGACAGATCTACGCGCCAGATACCTTGTCATTGAAGCCAGGTTCAGGGGCTACTAAGGGAGTCCTGGACTAAGGGGTCCTCGGGCGTCCGTCCTGTTAACTATGGGCCAGACTGATGGGCTGTGAAGAACATGAAGACCGAAGACTGCACCCGTGTCCGGATGGGACTCTCCTTGGCGTGGAAGGAAAGCTTGGCAACCAAATATGTAGATTCCTTTCTTTGTAACCAACTTTGTGTAACCCTAGATCCTCCTGGTGTCTATATAAACCGGAGGACTTAGTCCAGAGGGGGAGGCGATTCATTACCATAGCCATACAAGCTAGACCTCTAGGGTTTTTCCATTACGATCTCGTGGTAGATCAACTCTTGTAATACTCATATTCATCAATATCAATCAAGCACGACGTAGGGTATTACCTCCATAGAGAGGGCCCGAACCTGGGTAAACATCGTGTCCCCTGTCTCCTGTTACCGTCGACCTTAGACGCACAGTTTGGGACCCCCTACCCGAGATCCGTCGGTTTTGACACCGACGGTAGGCGCTTGCACTCGCCTTCGAGAACTCTAGCCGCCTCCTCCTCGTGTTCCTTAGTACACCTGTAGAAGGTATGCAATCGAACAAGGCAACACTGATTAGTACAATCACTAGGTATTGTTATTTTTTAATTCTGTAAAGGCGAAATTACCCAAAACCACGGCCTCACAATGTCGGGCACCGTCTCGCACAAGACACCCTCGACCCTCTCCTCCGGCGGGGCCGTGGAAGCGACATACAGCTCCTAGCTCAGTGCTAGTTGTGGAACCTGACCCTCACCGGGCAACATGACCCACCCTGGGAAGTGGAGCCGGCAAAGCACACCTAGGACCTGGTTGGGCATGCGGACACCACTGTCATATTTCCAACCCCTGTAGTATGACAAGGCCAACACATTAGATATTAATTTGAAGAAACATGAAGGACAAAGGTTAAAAAAGAGTAAATGCACTTACTTCTCCCCGTTAGGCTCAGTCAACCACCTCTGATCGCGGGTCGCCGGCACAACCGAGAGCTTCGTACCACCATGCTGGTAGACCTTCTTGCCCTGCTCAACCAGCTCGCCCTCACTAAAACTATTGTAAGACCATGTCTCTTCGCCATCAGCATGGCCACTAGTCTCCGGAGTCACATGGGACGAAGTCTCTGGGACCGGAGTCTCGTGGTCATGAACATATTTATCATTTGTCAGTAGTTACTTTTGTCCTTGAGGTCACGGGAGAAATCATGTTGCAAGTAATCATGTGAACCTGATATGTGTTTGATATTTTGATAGTATGTATGTTGTTATTCCCTTAGTGGTGTCATGTGAATGTTGACTACATGACACTTCACCATATTTGGGCCTAAAAGAATGCATTGTGGAGTAGCAATTAGATGGTGGGTTGCGAGAGGGACAGAAGCTTAAACCCAGTTTATGTGCTATTTCGTAAGGGACCGATTGGATCCAAAAGTTTAATGCTATGGTTAGAATTTATTCTTAATACTTTTCTCATAGTTGCGGATGCTTGCGGGAGGGTTAATCATAAGTAGGAGGTTTTTTCAAGTAAGAACGGCACCTAAGCACCGGTCCACCCACATATATCAAATTCTCAAAGTAGCAAACACAAATCAAACCAACATGATGAAAGCGACTAGATGAAATTCCTGTGTACCCTCAAGAACACTTTGCTTACCATAAGATACCATTTTGGCCTGTCCTTTGCCTCAAAAGGATTGGGCTACCTTGCTGCACCTTTTTTACTATTATCATTACTTGCTCGTTACAAATTATCTTGCTATCAAACTACTCACTACTTACAATTACAGCACTTACAGACAATACCTTACCGAAAACTACTTGTCACTTCCTTCTGCTCCTCGTTGGGTTCAACAATCTTACTTATCAAAAAGATCTACAATTGATCCCCTATACTTGTGGGTCATCAAGGCTATTTTCCGGCGGCATTGCCAGGGAGTGAAGCGCCTTTGGTAAGGTAACATTTATATACTATGCTGAAATTTATTGTCACTTGTTACTATGGAAATCAATCCTTTGAGGAGTTTGTTCGGGGTATATTCACCTCATCTGGAACCACAATTAGCTACCCGTCAACCTACTACACCCACTAAAAATATTGAATCTGAAATTCCTTTGGGTATGATATAACAACTGCTAGCTAATCCTTATGCAGGAGATGGAACTGAACATCCTGATATGCATTTGATATACATGGAACAAATTTGTGGATTGTTTAAGCTTGCAGGTTTACCCGTAGATGATGTTATGAGAAAGGTTTTCTCTTTATCTTTGAAGGAAAAGCATTGGCATGGTATAGGCTATGTGATGATATTGGATCATGGAATTGGAATCATTTGAAATTGGATTTCCACCAAAAAAAATTATCCTATGCATCTAGTTCATCGTGATCGGAATTATATATATATAGCTTTTGGCCTCGTGAAGGAGAAAGTATCGCTATAGCTTGGGGGAGGATTCAGTAAATGTTATATTCATCCCCCAATCATGAGATCTCAAGAGAAATTACTATCCAGAATTTTAATGCTCGGCTTTCTCGTAATGACCAAACCATGCTTGATACTTCTTGTGCTGGTTCATTTATGAAGAAGACTATTGAATTCCGATGGGATCTTTTGGAAAGAATTAAAGGCAACTCTGAAGATTGGGAACTCGATGAAGGTAAAGAGTCAGGTATTAAACTTAAGTATGATTGTGTTAAATCTTTTATTGATACCGATTCTTTTCAAAAGTTTAGCACTAAATATGGACCTGACTCTGAGATAGTAGCCTCCTTTTGTGAATCATTTGCTACTCATGTTGAAATACCTAAGGAGAAGTGGTTTAAGTATCACCCACCTATTAAACAAGAAATTAAAGAACCAGTACAAGTTAAAGAGGAAACTATACTTTATAATGTTGATCCAGTTGGTCCTTTTGCTTATATTGAGAAACCACCTTTCCCTGTTAGGATTAAGGAACATGCTAAAGTTTCAAATGTGGTTAACAAAAGCTATATTAGAACACCTAAACCTCATGAACAAATTGAAATGGAACCTAGTATTGCTATGGTTAAAGATCTCTTAGAAGAAGATATGGATGGGCATGTTATTTACTTCTGTGAAGAAGCTGCTAGAATTGCTAAACCTGATAAAAGAGATAAACATAGACCCGTTGTTGGCATGCGTATTATTTCAGTTAAAATAGGAGATCATTGTTATCATGGTTTATGTGACATGGGTTCTAGTGTGATTGCTATTCCTTCCAATTTATATGAAGAAATCATGAAAGAAATAGCACCTGCTGAGATAGAAGAAATATATTTTACTATTAAACTTGCCAATAGAGACACCATATCACCAATTGGAATTGTTAGAGATGTTTAAGTCTTGTGAGGGAAAATTAAACACCCTACTGATTTTCTTGTTCTTGGTTCCCCACAAGATGACTTTTGTCCCATTATCTTTGGTAGACCTTTCTTGAATACAGTTAATGCTAAGATAGATTGTAAGAAACAGACTATTGGTGTTAGCTTTGGTAATAAGTCTCATGAGTTTAATTTTTCACATCATGAAAAAGAATTGCCTAGTAAGGATGAATTAATTTGTCTTGCTTCTATTGCTGTTCCACCTACTGATCCTTTAGAACAATATTTGCTTGACCATGAAAATGATTGACATATGCATGAAAGAAATGAAATAGATAAAGTTTTCTTTGAAAAACGTCCTCTGCTTAAACACAATTTGCCTATTGAAACTCTAGGAGGTCCTACTCCACCTAAAGGTGATCCTGTGTTTGAATTAAAACAATTGCCAGACACTTTGAAATATGCTTATCTTGATGAAAATAAGATATATCATGTTATTATTAGTGCTAACCTTTCAGAACATGAAGAAGAAAGATTATTGAAAGTTCTAAGGAAGCACCAGGCTGCTATTGGATATACTCTTGATGATTTAAAGGGCATTAGTCCCACTCTATGTCATCACAAAGTTAATATGGAACCTGATGCTAAACCCGTTGTTGATTACCAATGTCGGTTGAATCCAAAAATGAAGGAAGTGGTAAGAACGGAAATCTTAAAACTTCTGGAAGCAGGTATAATCTATCCTATAGCTGATAGTAGATGGGTAAGTCATGTTCATTGTGTCCCTAAGAAAGGAGGTATTACTATTGTTCCTAATGATAAAAATGAACTTCTTCCACAAAGAATTGTTACAGGCTATAGAATGGTAATTGATTACAGAAAATTAAACAAAGCAACTAGAAAAGAGCATTACCCCTTGCCTTTCATTGATCAAAAGCTTGAAAGACTATCTAAGCACACACACTTTTGCTTTCTAGATGGATACTCTAGCTTTTCACAAATACCTGTTTCTCAACCTGATCAAGAAAATACTACTTTTAGTTGCCCCTTTGGAAATTATGCTTATAGACATATGCCTTTTGGTTTATGTAATGCACATGCTACCTTTCAAAGATGTATGCCTGCTATATTCCCTGACTTTTGTGAAAATATTGTTGAGGTTTTCATGGATGAGTTTTCTGTTTATGGGAAGTCTTTTGATGATTGTTTAAGCAATCTTGAGCGAGTTTTGTAGAGATGTGAACAAACAAATCTTGTCTTTAATTGGGAGAAGTGCCACTTTATGGTTAATGAAGGTATTGTCTTGGGTCATAAATTTTTTGAAAGAGGTATTGAAGTGGACCAAGCTAAGGTTGATGCAATTGAGAAAATGCCATGTCCTAAGGACATCAAAGGTATTCATAGCTTCCTAGGTCATGCTGGTTTCTATAGGAGATTTATCAAAGACTTTTCTAAAATTTCTAGGCCTCTTACTAATATTTTGCAAAAGGATATCCCTTTTGTCTTTGATGATGATTGTCTTGAAGTCTTTGAAACACTCAAGAAAGCCTTAATATCTGCACCTATTGTTCAACCACCTGATTTGAACTTGCATTTTGAAATTATGTGTGATGCTAGTGATTATGCTGTTGGTGTTGTTCTAGGACAAAGAGTTGATAAGAAACTTAATGTCATTCATTATGGTAGTAAAACTCTAGACAGTGCTCAAAGAAATTATGCTTATACTAAATAAGAATTCTTAGCAGTAGTGTTTGCTTGTGGTAAATTTAGACCTTATATTGTTGATTCTAAAGTAACTGTTCACATAGACCATGTTGCTATTAAATATCTTATGGAAAAGAAAAATGCTAAACCTAGACTTATTCGTTGGGTTATCTTGTTACAAGAATTTGATTCACATATCATTGATAGAAAAAGAGCTGAGAACCCAGTAGCTGATAATTTGTCTAGGCTTGAAAATGTGCTTGATGACCCACTACCTATTGATGATAGTTTTCCTGATGAGCAGTTAGCTACAATAAGTGTTGCTAATAGTACTCCTTGGTATGCTGACTATTCTAATTACATTGTTGCTAAATATTTAGCACCTTGCTTTACATACCAGCCAAAGAAAAATTCTTCTATGATTTAAGACATTACTTTTGGGATGACCCACATCTTTATAAAGAAGGAGTAGATGGTATTATTAGACGTTGTGTACCTGAGCATGAACAGGGACAAATCCTATGGAAATGTCACTCTGAGGCTTACGAAGGGCATCATGCTGGAGATAGAACTGCTCACAAGGTATTACAATCTGGATTTTATTGGCCTACTCTCTTCAAGGATGCCCTTAAGTTTGTCTCTTCTTGTGATGAATGTCAAAGAATAGGTAAAGTTGGTAAGCGTCAAGAAATTCCTATGAATTATTCACTTGTTATTGAACCATTTGATGTTTGGGGATTTGATTACATGGGACCTTTTCCTTCCTCGAATGGGTATACACATATTTTGTTGCTGTTGATTATGTTACTAAATGGGTATAAGCTATTCCAACGAGTAGTGCTGATCACAACTCCTCTATTAAAATGGTTAAGGAAGTTATTTTCCCAAGGTTTGGAGTCCCTAGATATTTAATGACTGATGGTGGTTCACACTTTATTCATGGTGCTTTCCGCTTGCTAAGTATGATGTTAACCATAAAATTGCATCACCCTATCATCCTCAGTCTAGTGGTCAAGTTTAACTTAGAAATAGAGAAATAAACTTAATTTTGCAAAAGACTGCTAATAGGTTCAGGAAGAATTCGTCTAAGAAATTAGATGATGCACTTTGGGCTTACAGAACAGCATATAAAAATCCTATGGGTATGTCTCCTTATAAAATGGATTATGGAAAAGCTTGTCATTTGCCTCTTGAGTTAGAACATAAAGCATATTGGGCAGTTAAAGAACTCAATTATGATTTCAAACTTGCTGGTGAAAAGAGGTTATTTGATATAAGCTCCCTAGATCAATAGAGAACCCAAGCTTATGAGAATAAAAAGTTATTCAAAGAAAAAGTTAAAAGATGGCATGACAAAAGAATTCAAAAGCATGACTTTAAAGTTGGAGAATATGTTCTTTTGTACAACTCTCGTTTTAGATTTTTTGCAGGAAAGCTCCCCTCGAAATGGGAAGGCCCATACATCATCGAGGAGGTTTACCGGTCTGGTGCCATCAAAATAAATAATTCTGAAGATACAAACCCGAAGGTTGTCAATGGACAACGAATAAAGCATTATATCTCAGGTACGCCTATTAATGTTGAAAGTAATATTATCCAAACTTTGACACCGGAAGAGCACATAAAAGAGTCCTTCCAGAACACTCCAGAATCACGAAAATAAGGAGGTACGTGATACGGTAAGTAAACGGACTCCAGAAAATCCGCAAAAATATTTTTTATCAGTTTTGGAATATTTTAAATTTTTCGAAATAAAGAAACTTCCAGGAAGCATCCCCTGGTGGGCACAAGACACCAGGCGCGCCAGGCTAGCGCGCCCTAGTGGGTTGTGCCCACCTGGGACACCTTCCTTACTCTGTTTTTCTTTCATATACTTGTCCCCCAAGATAAAAAAATCTATATATACTTCCCGAACCCGTTGATCACCGTATCGTGAAGAAGTCCTCTGTTCTCTTTTTCCTCATTGTTTTCTGTCAGATCCAATCTACCATGGCCTCTTCAAGCTCCCCCAAGGACAAGTTCTTCAAGAACGTCATCAACCCATATTTGCGGGAAGTGGTGCAGCACCCGCAGGTCATCCAGATACATGAGGGAGTGCTTCACCTCCGCAATGTGCCGTGTCCCAAGGGGACGGGAACCATGGAGGCCAGGCTTGAAGTTGTGGAGCGAGATGTCTTCTGATGCAAGGGGATGGTGGAGCGTGGGCTCAATGCCAATCACCTCATGATCACGGACCTTTCCCGTGATCTTAAGGTGGATGGAAAACCCATGAAGGACATCATCTTCACCCTCAACGAGCAAATCAACTTTATCCAAAGCCAGATCTATGATCTTCAAAACCAAGTCTTTGAATATGAGGCGAGGTTTAAAGGTACGAGTTTGGCTGCTGGTTGCAGGACCCATGAGACTCACTCCTCCTCTTATGATGGTGGGCCACTGCCATGTAAATCCGAGGACAAGATCTCTCCTTCATCACCACCATCAGCTTCTTCACCACCAAAAGTAAATTGATTATCGGGTATGGGCACTCCCCTTGGCTTCCGCCAAGCTTGGGGGAGGTGCCCCGCTATCATATCATCCCACAATCTTTTTCTTTTACTTATTTTAGTTCGATCCTTTTGCTTTAGATGAATAAAAGTTTAGTTCGATCCATTCTTCTTTGAGAGTTTGCTTAGTGATTTTCCTTGTGATCGTGTGCAAGTTATATAATAAAGTTAGTTTGAGTTTTTGCTTTCTTTACTTTCATGTTGCAAATAAAGAGAAGAAATAAGAAAGAAAGAAAAAGAGAAAGGAAATAAATCAATAAGACTGTATACTAATCCTATGGTAGGTGATGGCATCACATAAGGAAAAGTATAAGTAGAAAATTTTATTAGAGATTGACAAACATAGCATTAGTCAATGATGCAACTCATGAAAGAATTAATAAGGAGAGAGAAGATTCACATATAGATATACTATCCTAGAAATCTTTTGTGATTGTGAGCCCTCATCAAAATATTATATGCCAAAATTGTTGACTTTGGACATGGAAGACAACTTAATGGTTTATGTTTGTTTATATTCACATAGAAGTTATATTGTCATAGATCCTTTAACATGTGATGCTTGCCCCCTATCTTTGCTAGCCAAAATTCTATACTAAGTAGAGATACTACTTGTGCATCCAAAAACCCTTAAACCCAAATCTTTTGCAAGTGTCCACCATACCTACCTAGGGATTGAGCAAGATCCCTCAAGTAAGTTGTCATCGGTGCAAAAAGGCAATAAAAATTGCTTCCAAAACTGTGAGATCATTTAGGGTAAGAGAAAATTGAGCATTGTACGAGCTTGGATGACAAAGAATAAAAGCGACAGACTGCATAATAAAGGTTGTCATCTTAAGGAGCAACACAATGTGACGTTCTCTTGCACTAAGAAATTGAGCATACAAACAAATAAGTGCATGACAACCTCTGCTTCCCTCTGCGAAGGGCCTATCTTTTACTTTTATGCAAAGAGTCAAAGTTTTTCTCTCTATTCCTTTTATTTTTCTCCTTTGGCAAGCATCATGTGGTGAGGAAAGATCTAGGCACATATGTCCAGTTGAATATAGATAGCATGAGTTATTATTGTCGACATCACCCTTGAGGTGAGTATGTTGGGAGGCAAAATCTTAAGCCACTATCTTTCTATGTGTCCGGTAGAAATGTTTTGTTGATGGGTACAAGATGAGTGTTAGCAATCATAGAAGACTATATGATGGTTGAGTATGTGGACTTTCCTAGAGGCTCTGACACGTGACCCTTCCTGAAAAGATGATGAATTGTAGTTGCAAAGTTGACTGAGAACATAGTTTGTTGGTTTCTAATAGAGTTTTTGCTTTATACTTTGATTTTGTGATGAACTATTACTTATTCATGAGAACTATATGATAAAAGTTCTTTGATAAAAGTCCTATGTTTAATTTCGTTGCTATTATAATAATCAACATGATGCTTCTATGTCTGTATTTTGTTTTTATTGAAACTTCTCTCTCAAAGCATGTGGACATGTTTTTCGATTTTGGTTTTCACTTGAGGACAAGCGAGGTCTAAGCTTGGGGGAGTTGATACGTCAATTTTGCATCATGTTTTCTTACTGTTATTTACAATGTTTTTATCCATAATAACGCTTTTTGGAGTAATTCTAATGACTTTTCTCTCATAATTTGCAAGGAACACACCAAGAGGGAGAATTCCAGCAGCTGGAAATCTGGACCTGGAAAAGCTACGTTAGGCCACCTATTCTGCACAACTCCAAATGAGCTGAAACTTCATGGAGTTTTTATGGAATATATAAGAAATACTGGAGCCAATAAACACCATAGGGGGGTCACCAGGTGGGCACAACTGACCTGGGCGCGTCAGGCCCCCAAGCGCGCCCTGGTGGGTTGGGGCCTCCTCGTCCCACCTCAGGTGCCCATCTTCTGGTATATAAGTCATTTTGACCTAGAAAAAAAATCAGAGGAGGACTTTCGGGACGAAGAGCCGCTGCCTCAAGGCGGAACTTGGGCAGGAGCACTTTTGCCCTCCGGCAGAGCGATTTCGTCGGGGGAACTTCCCTCCTGGAGGGGGAAATCATCGTCATCATCATCACCAACAACTCTCCCATCTTGGGGAGGTCAATCTCCATCAACTTATTCAACAACACCATCTCCCCTCAAACCCTAGTTCATCTATTGTGTTCAATCTTGTTACCGGAACTATAGATTGGTACTTGTGGGTGACTAGTAGTGTTGATTACACCTTGTAGTTGATTACTATATGGTACATTTGGTGGGAGATTATATGTTCAGATCGATTATGCTATTTAATACTCCTCTGATCATGAACATGTTTATCATTTGTGAGTAGTTACTTTTGTTCTTGAGGTCACGGGAGAAATCATGTTGCAAGTAATCATGTGAACTTGATATGTGTTTGATATTTTGATAGTACGTATGTTGTTATTCCCTTAGTGTGTCATGTGAACATCGACTATATGACACTTTGCCATATTTGGGCCTAAGGGAATGCATTGTGGAGTAGAAATTAGATGGTGGGTTGCGAGAGTGATAGAAGCTTAAACCCAGTTTATGCGGTATTTCGTAAGGGACCGATTGGATACAAAAGTTTAATGCTATGGTTAGAATTTATTCTTAATACTTTTCTCCTAGTTGCGGATGCTTGCGGGAGGGTTAATCATAAGTAGGAGGTTTGTTCTAGTAAGAACAACACATAAGCACTGGTCCACCAACATATGAAATTATCAAAGTAGCGAACACAAATCAAACCAACATGATGAAAGTGACTAGATGAAATTCCCGTGTACCCTCAAGAACGCTTTGCTTATCATAAGAGACCGTTTTGGCCTGTCCTTTGCCTCAAAAGGATTGGGCTACCTTGCTGCACCTTTGTTACTACTATCATTACTTGCTTGTTACAAATTATCTTGCTATTAAACTACTTGCTACTTAGAATATCAGCACTTGCAGACAATACCTTACCAGAAACTACTTGTCATTTCCTTCTGCTCCTCGTTGGGTTCGACACTCTTACTTATCGAGAAGAGCTACAATTGATCCCCTATACTTATGGGTCATCAGGGTGTTGTGTCGGGGTCGCGGTGTCGGGGTGTCGAGGCGGGGTCGGGGTGTCGTGTCGGGGTGTCAAGGCGGGGTCAGGGTGTCGTGTCGGGGGTCAGGGTGTCGAGGCGGTCTCAGGTTGTCGTGTCGGGGTTAGGGTGTCGGTGGTTGAGGGAGTCCTTGATTAGGGGGTCCTCGGATAGCCGAACTATATCCCTTGGCTGGACTGTTGGACTAAGAAGATACAAGATTGAATACTTCGTCCCGTGTCCAGATGGGACTCTCCTTTGTGTGAAAGGCAAGCTTGGCGATTCAGATATGTAGATCTCCTCCCTTGTAACCGACTCTGTGTAACCCTAGCTCCCTCCGGTGTCTATATAAACCGGAGGGTTTTAGTCCGTAGGACAACAACAATCATACCATAGGCTAGCTTCTAGGGTTTAGCCTCTCCGATCACGTGGTAGATCAACTCTTGTAATACTCATATCATCAAGATCAATCAAGCAGGAAGTAGGATATTACTTCCATCGAGAGGGCCCGAACCTGGGTAAACATTGTGTCCCCCGCCTCCTGTTACCATCCTCCCTAGACGCACAGTTGGGGACCCCCTACCCGAGATCCGCCGGTTTGAACACCGACATTGGTTCTTTCATTGAGAGTTCCACTGTGTCGTCATCATAGGGCTTGATGGCTCCTTCGATCATCGGCAATGATGCAATCCAGGGTGAGGTTTTCCTCCCCAGAAAGATCTTCGTATTCGGCGGCTTCGTACTGCAGGCCAACTCGCTCGGTCGTCTGGAGCAGATCGAGAGCTATGCCCCTGGCCATCAGGTAAGGTTTGGAAGCTTGAACTATACCGCCGACATCCCCGGAGACTTGATCTTCGACGGATTCGAACCCACGTTAGGTACATCGCACAGTCACGATGAGCATGATTTAGCTTTGCCATCGGACAATGTTCAGGAGATCACACCTGTAACTACTCTGGCCCTCAATCCAGAACAGATCGCACCGTCCGAGGACGGGTGGATGGACCCCAACATCGAGGCCGCACACTCAGCGGCGATAGAGTCGAATACTGACTTCACCTCCTATGAGACCTGTGTTATCGGACATTCGGATTCGTCCCCGACCACAAACTCTGAACCGCTCGCGTCCCTGCTCATCCAATCTGATTGGGCACTGATCATGTAGTTCACCTCCGCAGATATCTTTCAGCACTCGCCCCTAGGTGACGTGCTAAACTCATTATGGTCTCTCTCCTTATCAGGAGACCCTTGGACGAACTATGTCCGGCTCGAGTGGGAAGCGTACGGCGAAGAAATTCCTTCCCCACCCACCACCCACTTGGTAGCCACTGTCGACGACCTAACCGACATGCTCGACTTCGACTCCGAAGACATCGACGGTATGGACGACGATGCGGGAGACGAACAGGAACCACAGCCCACAGGGCGCTGGACTGCCACCTCATCATATGATATATACATGGTGGACACCCCCAAAGAAAGCGATGGCAACAAGGCAACGGAGGATAATCCCCCCGAGAAGCAATCCAAGAACCGGCGTCTTCAGCGCCGCTCTAAGCCCGCCATAGCAAAAACAGCGATACCGGCACAGGAGACAATAACGCTGCAAATAGTGCCGAAGACAAAGACAATCCCCTCCAACCAGGCTTTGAGCAGGAGGATGGGCAAGCCAGCCCCAAGGAATAGGCAGCAGACGGAGAATCAGAGGATGACAATTACATGCCTCTCTCTGAAGACAAGGTGAGCCTCGACGACGAAGAATTCATCGTGCCTGAGGATCCCGTCGAACAGGAGCGCTTCAAGCGCCGGCTTATTGCCACAGCAAAAAGCCTGAAGCAAAAGCAACAACAGCTTCAAGCTGAACAAGATCTGCTAGCAGATAGATGGACTGAGGTCCTGGCAGCCGAGTAACATGAACTCGAGCGTCCAATCAAAAGTTTTCCAAAGCGCAGGTTGCTACGCCAACTTGAAGAGGAAGCATTAAAGCATGTGCTTCCAGCATATGATGCGGCAGACCGGCCACCTCATGGCCGCGACAAAGTGGCATATATGCCCGAAGTCTAGCCCGCACCTCATCGCCAGTCAAACAAAAACAGCAAGGCTCGGGGTAACACGCAGGACCTGCGAGACGTATTGGAAAACAAAGCAGGACACAAAAGATCGATCTTCGGATCACGAGGGCGCGCCCCAACACATGACGACAACCGTCATGTCGGATATACCAAAAATAAATCCGGCCGGGCCGAACACAGCAGACAAGACTCGTATGAACTGCATGGTGACATAGCCCGGCACAGAGGCGCCACACACCCCCTATGCTTCACTGATGAATTCCAAGAAGGGTTTAAACCCGTGAACATTGAATCATAAGATGGTACTACTAACCCCGCGGTACGGATCGGGATTTCTTCCTCCACATTCACATGGCCCGCGGGGATGATCTACACGCCATCAAGTATCTCCCATTGAAACTCAAAGGACCGGCTCGACATTGGCTGAATAGCTTGCTAGCAAACTCCATCAGAAGTTGGAAGAACCTGGCAGACGCATTCCTGGATAACTTCCAGGGCACATATATGCGACCACTGGATGCTGATGATTTGAGTCACATAACACAACAACCCGGAGAGTCAGCCAGGAAATTCTGGACCCGGTTCCTAACCAAAAAGAACCAAATTTTGGACTATCCGGATGCCGAAGCCCTAGAGGCCTTTAAATATACCATCCGTGACGAGTGGCTCGCCCGACATCTCGGCCAAGAGAAGCAAAGGTCCATGGCAGCCCTCACGACACTCATGACCCGCTTCTGCGCAGGCAAGGATAGCTGGTTGGCTCGTAGCAACAACACAGCAAGCAACAATGGCAAATTAGAGGCCAGAGATAGCAACGGCAAACCCTGACACAACAAACACAAACGCCGCAAACATGGTGACAGCACCGAAGACACGACAGTCAATGTCGGATTTAATAGCTCTAAGTCCGGTCAGTGGAGAGGGCCACTCAAAAATGACAATTTAGGTCCATCCAGTTTGGACCGCATACTCGACCATCCATGACAAATTCATGGCAAACCAGGAACACCAGCCAATCATACCAACAGAGAATGTTGGGTCTTCAAACAAGCTTGCAGGTTAGGCACCAAAAACAAAGATAAGGGGTCTCAAAGCGATGACAGCGACGAGGAGCCCAGATCACCAAATAGAGGAGGACAAAAGAAATCTCTCTAGCAAACCCAAATGGTGAATATGGTAAACACCACCCACACTCCCAACCCGGATCGGATGCACACCCTTAGGGATGTCGACCTAACGAAACCAATCAGCCCGCAATACAAACTAGGGCCGATCACCTTCAACCAAATGGATCGTTCGGTCAACACCAGTCACGGCAATCCAGCCGCACTAGTCCTCGACCCAATAATTGATGGGTTCCACCTCACACGAGTCCTTATGGACAGAGGCAGCAGTCTAAATCTACTTTACTAGGACACAGTGTGCAAGATGGGCATCAATCATTCGATGATCAAACACACTAAAGCCACCTTTAGAGGTATTATACCGGGCGTGGAGGCTAGCTGTACTGGCTCCATCACCCTCGAGGTAGTCTTCGGATCAGCAGAAAATTACCGTACCGAAGAGTTAATCTTCGACATCGTCCCCTTTCGTACTAATTATCAGGCACTGCTCGGGCGAACCGCGTTCGCTCGATTCAACGTGGTGCCACATTACTCCTACTGTAAACTCAAGATGCCCGGTCCGCGCGGCGTCACACGGTTAATGGCGAGGACGAACTCTCCCTCGGTACCACAGAGTACGCTGCCGCTTTAACAGCAGAAGCAATGGAGGGCACCTTTCAGTCAAATCTTGAGTTGACGGCTAAAACCCCGGACACATTCAAAGAAGTCCAAACTACTTCACGGCAGGACGGCCCAGATCGTCCAGGGCTCAACTAAACATTTCGGCAAAGTCCAGAACATGCCACATATCGCAGCTCGACCGCTCTCCGACACACAAATATTTCTTACATTTCCTTTGTAGGCTCACCTCTGCGCAGACCGGGACCGGTGACATGGTAACAGCTCGAACGCACAAGGGAATCTTTAGATATTCCTCGCGACGTCCATCCGACTATACTCCGGATCTGCACACATCTTCTACCTCCCCGGCCCCAGCAGGTTCCACAGTCATATTCCCCTTTTTATCACAGTACCTGTACTCATACGCTTCGACGTATTATTCAAATACAACATGTGGACTTATATGACACTTATTTGTTGTTATTTCTTATTGAAACTCTTTTTTTAAGTGGCATCCATACACCACGATATGCCTTCGCCGGGGGATTCGTTTTACCCATAATAGGACAATAAAGTCCGAACACCCTCATGGAAGTTCGGCACCCCGAACTTATAGCATTATATGCATGAGCTCCGAATCATGTCTTGGGTCAAATGTTGGGTTTTCCCGGCTCCCATGTTTTCCTACCTTACATTCCGCTATATCGGCTAAGGCGGCACAGGGAGAACTACTGCGATTGTGTCCCGGTTCTTCCGGACGAGCACCTTAGTAGAGAAAGCTGAAAACTGACTGTCATGATATGGCGAGAGCTGGTCAGCTGTTTGAGAGGTTGTAAAATCTATAAGGATTTCTCCCGCATAATGCCATAACCAATGCAGCGTGCGATGGATCGGTTCTTCTTTCGATCAGGTGCCTATAGGGCCCCTCGCGCGGTCTTCCGAACACCCGGGGCTGTGCCTACCTTGCTAATGCTCCTATGGCTAAGTGAGAATGATAAAGCCCTATAGTCCGATTGCCTGGTTCGCTGTGCTGAACACCTCCTTCAAAGGACCCAACACTGGGGTAAAGAATGATCAGGTTTATCCCGAACACCCCCGTATTTCTTACGAGGGGGCAGAAGTCGACGACTGGCCAATTCTCAGGTTTAATATATAAAGCGCCTGCGCAGGAGGGTAAACTTTTATAACAGGCAATAAATAATAGAAATGACCTTGTTCACACATTACATAGGACAACATGACTATATTCATGGAAATACAATGTCCTTGGTGCATTGCGCCGCCGCAACGCGGGATCCTTTCAGGACAGTTTCATAATACAATTCAGGCTTGCGGATCTCCTTTCCCTCTGGCGGTCCCTTGGTCATCAGCTTTTCTGCATCCATCTTCCCCCAGTGCACCTTTGCGCGGGAAAGGCCATTCGTGCACCTTCTATGCAGACCGACCGCTTGATGACGTCAAGTCAAGGGCAGGCACTAACAAGTCGCTTCATGAGCCTGAAGTAGCTACCTGGAATCGGCTCGGCAGGCCATAGCCGGAAAATCAAATCCTTCATGGCTAGTTCGGCCTCCTTATGTAGTTCGATCAGCTGTTTCAGTTGATCGGTAAAAGGCACCGGATAATTCGGTGCCAGATACTGCAACCAGCAGAGCTTATCCATAGTATTCCCCTCTTCGGCTCGGTAGAATTGGGTGGCATCCGATATGCTGCGAGGAAGTTCCGCAAATACCCATGGAGAAATCTGAACTTAAAATTATAAAGCATAATGTTCTCCTGGAATACTTTCTTTACATGGAAAAAGACCTTACCCGCCGTGATCTCCCTCGCCTCTTGGATCTCCTGCAGGGCGCCTTGGGTTTCCCCATGGGCATCGCGCACGGCCTGATGAGACCTGGTGAGTTCGGATTCTTTCTCCGTTAAACTCTGCTCCGGGATCTCGCATTTTTTTCATGGCCTCTTGGAGCTCTCACCTAGCTTCCAAAACCTTGGCCTCGTGCTTCTCACGAAGAGCCTTATCTGCGACTGCCTTTTCCTCGGCCCCGGCAACAGCCTTCTTCAGAGCCTCGACTTCGGTCATCACCCCTGGTGCAAATCATGACACATATTCTATCATACTAAAATTTGTTCGCACTGAACGCAACCAAGATTTGTGCATACCTTGTTGATCTTCCAACTGCCTTTTTAACTGGCCAAGCTCCGCTTCGGCCCGCTCCAGAGTTTGATTCAGTCTAGAAACCTCCGCGGTATGAGCAGCAGTAGCCGCTACAGACGCCTGCTTACAAAAGAAGAGAGATAGATGTCATCAAATGAGTCTTCCTGCGAAAAATATATTTGATCCTCTGTTCGGTTCTTTTGTTCACCAGACAGTGTATCAGGGGCTACCATCCATACTATGACACTCTTTGAAACCATATAAAACATACCCCAAAACCTCTTATAAGGCCGATACAGGCTACATTCAGTCCATTTTCAGCGGACTGAATCTTCTCGATCACCGCACCCATAAGGGCACGGTGTTCATCAACGATGGAGGCGCTCCTTAGCGCCGCCAATAAAGCACCCGACACCTCTGGTTGGACAGAGGTCGCCGGTGGAACAAGGACGCTCTCTCCAGCCGAGAAAGGCCACCTGTTTGATTCTAGAGCCGTATTGGTCTTCGAAACTGTGTCCGGATGAGGGCCAAATTCAAGATGGTCCCCGCCATCGACTCCTGTGGGGATCTTCTCCCTCATGTCTCCGGCCCTGAAGTTTGACCTCCAGGCGCCGCCTTCACAATTTTCTCCGCCCCTCCTTGGACGGAGTCCCTCTGGGACGAAGCCTCGGTGTGGATCACATGTTCGGGGGGAGGGGCCTTCGGAGGCGTCCCGCTCTCCATAGCATCCGAGCTCAGCAGATCCTTGGACGAGGATTGTTCGGAATGGGACCCCGTCAGGCTACAAAAAATATGGCTCAGGATAAAATGCTATGCCATGATGGGTCCGGACACATGAACGTGTTTGGATTTTTTATACTTACGAGTTCACTAGGGGCTGGGCCCTAGGATCCCACACCGGGCTGCTATCGGCAACAGCAGTGGACTCTTCCAGAAGAAGGTTTTCCCCTTTTAGGCGACTCGGCCTCCAAGTGTATGGAAGTCATCCTCTTCTTTCTTACCCCTACCAGGGATTCGTCTTCCTCCTCGTACTCTTCAGAGGCGGGTCGGGCACAGTGACGAAGGCCGCCCCGGGTCTTTTTGGCCTCCTTTTCGGTCTTCTTCTCAGGCACCTTGAAGGCGCCGGGTCTAACATCTTCGTCAGAAGTGGGCCGGCCGGTTCTTCGGGCAGCGGGGCCGGACATTGGATCCACCCTGCCTTCTTCGTCCAGCCCTAGGAGAGTTGTGTAAAACACATTAAGCATTTCCCTTGAGTTATGCGAATAAAACGTATGGTAACTTACCGAGCTTGCAGGGCGGGACAGTTGGTACCTGCAGTCCTCGGCTGAGTCCGGCCATGATTTGCCGAGCTTAAAAAGCACCTTCCAAATATCTTCATGCGAGAAGCCAAAGAGCTCTCGCAGGGTCTGGTGCTTGGCCGGATCGAATTCCCATAGATTGCAAGTCCGGTGTTAACAAGGTAGAATCCGACGGACTAACATCACCAGGACTACATTGACAAGTTTGATATTCTTGTCTTCCATACCCTTGACGCGCGTCTGGAGCACCAACAGTTCGTCGGACGAAGACTAGTCCCGGCCCTTCTTGAGACAGGACGTGAGCCGCAGAGGGGCTCCGGATCGGAACTCGGGAGCAGCGGCCCACTTTGCGCCGCCCGGCCCAATAATGTAAAACCACTCTTGTTGCCACTCCCTGACGAAATCATTGAAGCTACCTATTGGCCATGTGACGTTGGGTATCTTGCTCACCATAGCGCCCCCGCACTCAGCGTGCTCACCACCCACTACATTGGGCTTCACATTAAAGATCTTCAGCCATAAGCTGAAGTGTGGCGGGATGTGAAGAAAATCCTTGCACACGACAGTGAATGTCGAGATGTTGAGGAAGGAATTGGGGGATAGATCATGAAAATCGATCCCGTAATAATACATAATGCTGCGAACAAATGGGTGGAGGGGAAACCCTAGCCCGTGGATAAAATGAGGGAGGAATACGGCCCTTTCATGGGGTTCCAAGGTAGGGAGGATCCGTCCCGCCGTCGGGAGACGGTGGCCGATTTTCTGGGCTAGATACTCGGCGTCCCGAAGTTTCTTGATGTCATTCTCCCAAACGGTAGAGGCCATCCACTTGCCTCCTACTCCGGACATATTTGGAGTGGTTCTTCGGAGAAGATGCGAACTTGGGAGCTGGAGCTCGAGTGCGCGAGAATGGATGGGCAGGGGAGAAGAAGGTGTGGGTAAAAAAGAGGAGTCCTTATCCCTTTATAAGGGCGGTAGAAACTATGTTCCACCCCACTTGCCTGGTAAAACTCGCTTATTCCCCAAGCGTCGTGATTTATGGCGTGGTTGGGTTACCCACACCTGTATTGATGAGAATCCCGTGATAAGGGGACACGATCTCTACTTCGACAAGATGTGCCAAGAAAACCACCTCGTAGTTGGTTGAGAAAAACGGTTCAAATAATAACCGGAGCCATGGCATGATGTCACGTTATGAAAAGTGGTCAGCAGATTAGATTTGTGGAAATATTATACTCTCTACGGTGGTATGTGGAATTTGTTTTGCAGAGCCGGACACTATCCTTTGTGTTCAAAATCTTTTATGGAGTATTCGGAGGAGGAACCCGCCTTGCAATGCCGAAGACAATCTGTGCGCCGGACTTGTCTTCATTGAAGCCTGGTTCAGGGGCTACTGAGGGAGTCCTGGATTAGGGGGTCCTCGGACAGTCGGACTATATCCCTTGGCCCGACTGTTGGACTATGAAGATACAAGATTGAAGACTTCGTCCCGTGTTCGGATGGGACTCTCCTTTGTGTGGAAGGCAAGCTTGGCGATTCAGATATGTAGATCTCCTCCCTTTTAACCGACTCTGTGTAACCCTAGCTCCCTCCGGTGTCTATATAAACCAGAGGGTTTTAGTCCATAGGACAACAACAATCATACCATAGGCTAGCTTCTAGGGTTTAGCCTCCCCGATCTCGTGGTAGATCAACACTTGTAATACTCATATCATCAAGATCAATCAAGCAGGAAGTAGGGTATTACCTCCATCGAGAGGGCCCGAACCTGGGTAAACATTGTGTCCCCCGCCTCCTGTTACCATCCGCCCTAGATGCACAGTTTGGGACCCCCTACCCGAGATCCGCCGGTTTTGACACCCACAATGGTGTCTTGTCGGGGTGTTGTGTCGGGGTCGAGGGGTGCCATGTCGGGGTGTCGAGGCGAGGTCGGGGTGTCGTGTCGGGGGTGTCCAGGCGGGGTCGGGGTCTCGAGGCGGGGTCAGGGTGTTGTGTCGGGGGTCGGGGTGTCGAGGCGGTCTCAGGGTGTCGTGTTGGGGATCAGGGTGTCGGTGGTGTCTTGTCGGGGTGCTGTGTCGGGGTCGGGGGGTGTCGTGCCGGTGTCGGGGTGCTGTGTCGGGGTCGCGGTGTCAGGGTGTCGAGGCAGGGTCGAGGTCTCGTGTTGGGGGTCGGAGTGTCGGTGGTGTCATGTCGGGGTGTCGAGGTGGCCTCGGGGTGTCATGCTGAGGGTCGGGGTGTCGGTGGTGTCAGGGAGCGGCGATCTCTTCTCCTCCTCCTCCTCCTCCTCCTCTTCTCCTTCTTCTTCTTCTTCTTCTTCTTCTCTTCTCCTCCCCCTTTTATTCTTTCTCCTCCTCCTCCTCCTCCCACTCTTCTTCTTCTTCTTCTTCTTCCCCCTCCTCTTCTTCTTATTCTTCTTCTTTTCTTCTCCTAATAATTTTTTTCAAGAACTAACCTAAATAACCTACAAACTAACCTAACTAACCTAGAAACTAACCTAACTAACCTAGTCTAAAGATAACTAACCTAACTAACCTAGAAAATCAAACTAACCTAACTAACAGTACTAACTAACCTAATTACTAGCAGTAGAAAAAAAGAAACTAATAGTACTACCTAACCTAATTACTAGCAGTAGAAAAAAACAAAAAAAAACAGGGGGAGATCACCGGAGTGGGTCGGCGGGGCGGCTAGGGCGTCGGGACGGCCGGGTGCCTGGTTGTCGAAGTGTTAGGGCGCCAGGCCGGTGGGGGCGTCGGGGCGGTGAGGGCGTCGGGGCGCGGCGTGGATGGCGGGGGCGTCGGGGCACCTGGTTGTCGGGGCCGTGAGGGCATCAGGGCGGTGGAGTGAGAAACCACGGGGTGGCGCGGGCGGCGAGGGCGTCGGGGCGGCGGAGGGTCGGGGCACGGTGCGGTGGGGGGTCGGGGGCGTCGGGGGTGGTGGTGGTCGGGGGCGGCGGGGTCGGTGGGGGTCGGGGGCTGTGGGGGCCGGCGGGCACGGGGGTGGCACGGGCGAGGTGAGGTAGAGAGAGAGGGGGGTGGGGCGCGGGGCCGACCATTTTTTAGTTAGGTTTAATTTCTTTGCCGTCAGACGGCAAAGAGCGTAGCTAGTGCGGTGGGGCCGGGGGGAAACGACCGTTAGGTTGGCTATTCTCTTTGCCATCTGCTAGCGGACGACAAAGAAGGTGGTCGTTAGGTGGTTCTCATTAGTTGGCCATCCTCCCTCCTTGCCGTCTGCTAGCAGACGGCAAAGCTTCTATGCTGTCCGCTAGCGGACGACAAAGATCTTGCTGACGGCAAACATGATCTTTGCCGTCAGCTCTTTCTTTGTCGTCAGTTTTGTGTAAGCATATGGCAAAGACCTTCTTTGTCGTCAGCTGGCTGACGACAAATTGCTGACAGACGGCAAAGATCCTGATTCTAGTAGTGCAATACCCACCAGAGGGGGCCACCTGTTGCGCACATGGCAACAGGGCGCGACGAGCCCCCTACTCGCGCCATGTTACTTTGTGGGGCCCACGTGGCTCCGCTAACCCTAATCTCAAGCCTATATATTCCTTTTCCCTGAGAAAAAAATAAGAGAAGATGTTTCATCACATTTTATGATACGAAGCCGCCGCCACCTCCTGTTCCTCGCTGCGAGTATTGATCTGGAGTCCATTCGAGGCTCCGGAGACGGGGATTCGTCACCATCTTGATCACCAACCCTTCTTCATCACCAATTTCATGATGCTCACCATCGGGAGTGAGTAATTCCTTCATAGGCTTGTTGGACGGTGATGGAGTTGTATGAGATTTGTCATGTAATCGAGTCAATTTGTTAGGGTTTGATCCCTAGTATCCACTATGTTCTGAGATTGATGTTGCTATGACTTTTCTATGCTTAATGCGTGTCACCAGGGCCCAAGTGCCACGATTTCAGATCTAAACCCTCTATGTTTTCATGAATTTGAGTTCTTGGTCCTATCTTGCAAGTTGTATGCACCTATTACATGTTATGATTTGCATACCCTAAAGTGATAATAGTTGGGATTCTTTCCGGTGATGATCGTAGTATGAGGAGTTCATGTATTCACCATGTGTTAATGATTTGTTCCGGTTCTCTATTAAAAGGAGGCCTTAATATCCCTTAGTTTCCTTATGGACCCCACTACCACGGGAGGGTGGGACAAAAGATGTCATGCAAGTTCTTATTATAAGCACGCATGACTATATATATAATATATGCCTAAATTACATTGATGAATTGGAGATATTGTGTATCGCTCTAGGTTGTGACTGTTATATGATGAATGTCATCCAACACAAATATCCATCATTGATCTAATGCTAACACATTTCATATATTGATATTTGCTAAGTTACTTTCGCTGTTGTTGCTGCTACAATCACTACAAAACTGCTACTGCTAGTATTCTTGTTACTATTGCTACTATTACTACTCCTATCAAACTATCATACTATTGCGCTACTAAACACTTTGCTGCAGATATTTAGTTCTCCAAGTGTGGTTGAATTGACAACTCAACTACTCATACTTACAAATATACTTTGGTCCCCTTGTGAAAAGACAATAAATTTGAGTGAAATACTACCCTCGAAGACTGTCGTGATCCCTTATATTTGTGGGTTATCAAGACCTTTTCCTGGCGTAATTGCCAGGGAGCATAGCTCTATTTTTTGAGTCACTTGGGAATTATATCTATTGATCACTATGAAGAATCTGAAATACACTAGAACCAAGATTGTACCCTCTAAGACAAGGGGAGGTAAGGAACTGCCATCTAGCTTCTCACTTGATTCACCTTCTGTTTTGAGTAGGCCTAACACCACCACCTGGTATTCAATCTGGTATGTTGTAGGTTATTGATGATGCTAGTTCTGCTATGAATGAGGCTATTGATGATGCTAGTTCTACTATGAATGATGCTAGTACTCTGCTCAATAAAAATGTACCACTTGGTGAATTTCTTGATGAACAACTTGCTAAAGCTAAAGAACTTGAAACTATTGAAACTGATGAAAATTATGATTCACCTATTAGGCCTAGCTCTCCCTAGAATTGAAATGATTAACATACTTGAGGGTTATGTTATGGATGGGGAGATACCTAGAGAAATGCTTGCTTGTAATGATAGAGATTAAGTTAAGAAACTTTTGAGTAAGCTGAAAGATAATTCTATGATGGCAAGAATGAAATATGATCCTAAGTTTACTACTTCTCCTATCTTTGTTAGTGATAAGGATTATCAATTCTCTATCGATCTTGATTTAATTACTTTAGTTGAATATGACCCTTTTCATGGTTATGAAACTGAAACTGTTGTGGCACATCTTACTAAATTGAATGATATAGCCAACCTATTTGCTCATGAGGAAAAAATTCATTACTACTATATCGTTAAGTTGTTTCCTTTTTCATTGAAGGTTTGACGACCCACAAGTATAGGGGATCAATAATAGCTCTTTTCTATAAGTACGAGTGTCGAACCTAACGAGGAGCAGAAAGAAATGACAAGTGGTTTTCAGCAAGGTAATGTGTGCAAGTGCTGAAATTATAAGTAGCAGAGTAGTTTGATAGCAAGGTAATTTGTAACGAGCAAGTAACGATAGTAGTAACAAAAGTGCAGCAAGGTAGCCCAATCCTTTTGAGGCAAAGGACAGGCCAAAATGGTTTCTTATGGTAGGCAAAGCGTTCTTAAGGGTACACGGGATTTTCATCTAGTCACTTTCATCATGTTGGTCTAATTCGTGTTCGGTATTTTGATAATTTGATATGTGCGTGGACGGGTTCTTAGGTGCTCTTCTTACTTGAACAAACCTCCTACTTATGATTAACCCTCCCGCAAGCATCCACAACTATGAGAAAAGTATTAAGAATAAATTCTAACCATAGCATTAAACTTTTGGATCCAATCGGTCCCTTATCGAATAGCGCATAAACTAGGGTTTAAGCTTCTGTCACTCTCGCAACCCATCATCTAATTTCTACTCCACAATACATTCCCTTAGGCCCAAATATGGTGAAGTTTCATGTAGTCGACGATCACATGACACCACTAAGGGAATCACAACATACATACTATCAAAATATCGAACACATATCAAGTTCACATGATTACTTGCAACATGATTTCTCCCATGACCTCGAGAACAAAAGTAACTAGTCACAAATGATAATCATGCTCAAGATCAAAGGAGCATTAAATAGCATTTTGGATCTGAACATATAATCTTCCACCAAATAAACCATATAGTAATCAAGTACAAGATGTAATCAACACTACTAGTCACCCACAAGCACCAATCTATAGTTCCGGTAACAAGATTGAACACAAGAGATGAGCCAGGGTTTGAGATGAGATGGTTCTGTTGAAGATGTTGATGGAGATTGCCCTCCCCAAGATGGGAGAGTAGTTGGTGATGATGATGATTATTATTATTTCCCCCTCCGGGAAGGAAGTTCTCCCGGCGGAATCGCTCCACCGGAGGGCAAAAGTGCTCCTGCTAAGTTCCGCCTCGAGATGGCGGCGCTCCGTCTCGAAAGTCATCTCCTTATTTTTCCTAGGTCAAAATGACCTGTATACCAGAAGATGGGCACCGAAGGTAGGCCTTGGTGAGCACAACCCTCCCCGACGCGCCCACGTGGGTTGTGCCCACCTGGTGGGCCCCCTCTGCTAGTTATTTGCTCCAATATTCATGATATATTTGATAAAAAAATCTCCGTGAAGTTTCAGCTTGTTTAGAGTTGTGTAGAATAGGTGGCCTAACGTAGCTTTTCCTGGTCCAGATTTCCAGCTGCCGGAATTCTCTCTCTTTGTGTGTACCTTGCATATTATGAGAGAAAAGACATTAGAATTACTCAAAAAGCATTATTATGGATTGAAACATCATAAATAATAGTAAGAAAACGTGATGCAAAATGGGTGTATCAACTCCCCCAAGATTAGACCTTGCTTGTCCTCAAGTGAAAACCAAAATCGAAAAACATGTCCACATGCTTAGAGAGAGAGAGAGGTGTTGATAAAAACAAAATACGAACATAGAAGCATCATGTTCATTATCATAACAGCAACAAACTTAAAAATAAAACTTTTATAAAGAACTTTTATCATAGACTTCTCATGAATAAGTGACAATTCATCACACTATTGAAGTATAAAGCAAAAAACTCTATTATAACCCAACAAACTATGTTCTTAGTCAACTTTGCAACTACAATTCATCATCTTTTCAGGAAGGGTCACGTATTGGAGCCTTTAGGCAATTCCACATACTCAACCATCATATACTCTTCTATGATTGCTAACACTCACCGCGTACACATGAGCAAAACGTTTCAACCGGACACATAGAAAGATAGGGGCTTATAGTTTCGCCTCCCAATGTATTCACCTCAAGGGTGATGTCAACAATAATAACTCATGCTATCTATATTCAACTAGACATATGTGCCTAGATCTTCCCTCACCACATGATGCTTGCCAAAGGAGAAAAATAAAAAAGTAATAGAAGGTAAACTTTGACTCTTTGCATAAAAGTAAAAGATAGGCCCTTCACAGAGGGAAGCAGAGGTTGCCATGCGCTTATTTATTTGTATGCTCAACCCCTTAGTGCAAAAGAAAGTCACGTTGTATTGCCCCTTGTGATAGCAACCTTTATTATGCAGTCTGTCGCTTTTATTCTTCACCAACACAAGTTCGTACAACGCTCAATTTTCCCTTACACTAAATGATCTCACACTGTTAAAAGCAATTTTATTGCCTTTTTGCACCGATGACAACTTACTTGAGGGATCTTGCTCAATCCCTAGGTAGGTATGGTGGACACTTGAAAATAAGATTTGGGTTTAAGGGTTTTTGGATGCACAAGTAGCATCTCTACTTAGTGCGGAATTTTTGGCTAGCAAAGATAGTGGCAGGCACCACATGTTAAAGGATCCATGACAATATGACTTCTATGTGAATATAAACAAACATAAACCATTAAGTTGTCTTCCTTGTCCAACTTTAATAATTTTGGCATGTAATATTTTGATGAGGGCTCACAATCACAAAAGATTTCTAGGATAGTATATTTATATGTGAATCTTCTCTCCCCTTATTAATTCTTTCATGAGTTGCATCATTGACTGATGCTATGTTTGTCAATCTCTAATAAAATTTTCTACTTATACTTTTCCTTATGTGGTGTCATCACCTACCATAAGATTAGTATATGATCTTTTTGATTTATTTCCTTTATTTTATTTATTTCCTTTCTCTTTTTATTTTATTTGCAACATGAAAGTAAAGAAAGAAAAAACTCGAACTAAACTTTATTATATATCTTGCACACGATTACAAGGATAGATCACTAAGCAAACTCTCAAAGAAGAAATGATCGAACTAAAATTTTATTCATCTAAAGCAAAAGATCAAACTAATATAAGTAAAGCCAAAAAGATAGTGGGATGATACGATACCGGGGCACCTCCCCCAAGCTTGGTGGAAGCCAAGGGGAGTGACCATACTCGATACTCAATTCTCTTTTGGTGATGATGAAGAAGATGATGGTGGTGATGAAGCGATCCTGTCCTTAAGGATCAAGAGATTCTCCAATCGACGGATGACACTTCGGAGAATGATGATATGCTCTCGATACAGAATATTTTCGTGATTAAGATACTTATTTTGCATGCAAACTATTTCAATGATGCGAAAGGCTTCAATCTCAGTAGGGGTAAGATGAGAAAGGTAAGGATTAAGGATATCTTCTTCTTCCTCCTCGGCCGGTAGTGCTTGTCCTACCACTGAGGGTGGATCTACGGTAGCCTCCTTGCCCTTGTCTCCCTTGATGGCGTATGCATGCTCGTCCCTCTTCAGCTCGATCTTCATCAACCGAGCATATTCTTCCATGTTGCTGGAGGAGCAAGAAGACATGATGCCTGGCTTGATAGATCTGGCCGAAAACAGCAAGAAAAGATAATAGAGAATTTATCCATGTTACAGTGATCAACAAGTTTGGGGAATATATATATATAGATTTTTTATCTTGGGGGACAAGCAAACTCTAGAAAAACAGAGTCCGAAAGGTGTCCCAGGCGGGCACAACCCACCTGGGCGCGACAGGCAAGCCTGGCGCGCCTTGGTGTCTTGTGCCCACCAGGTTATGCTTCCTGGAAGTTTCTTATTTTCCTAATTTTCTAAATATTCCAAAACTGACAAAAAATATTTGCGGATTTTTCGGAGTCCGTTTACTTACCGTATCACGTACCTTCTTATTTTCACGATTCTGGACTGTTCCAGAAGGACTCTTTTATGTGTTCTTCCAGTGTCAAAGTTTGGATAATACTACTTTCAACATTAATGGGCGTACCTGAGATATAATGTTTTATTCGTTGCCCATTGACAACCTTCGGGTTAGTACCTTCGGCATTATTTATTTTGATGGGTCCAGACCGATAAACCTCCTCGATAACGTAGGGGCCTTCCCATTTTGAGAGGAGTTTTCCTACAAAGAATCTGAAAAGAGAGTTGTACAAAAGAACATATTCTCCTACTTTAAACTCGCGCTTTTGGATTCTTTTGTCATGCAATCTTTTAACTTTTTATTTGAATAATTTTGCATTTTCATAAGCTTCGGGTTCTCCATTCATCTAATGAGCTAATATCAAATAACCTCCTTTCAGCAAGTTTGAAATCATAATTGAGTATTTTGATGGCCCAATATGCTTTATGTTCTAACTCAAGAGCCAAATGACAAGCTTTTCCATAAACCATTTTATAAGGAGACATACCCATAGGATTTTTATATGATGTTCTATAAGCCCAAAGTGCATCATCTAATTTCTTAGACCATTTATTCCCGGACCTATTGACAGTCTTTTGCAAAATTAATTTTATTTCTCTATTGCTAAGTTCAACTTGACCACTAGAGTGAGGATGATAAGGTGATGCAATTCTATGGTTAACATCATACCTGGCAAGCATTTTACGGAAAACACCATGAATAAAGTGTGAACCACCATCAGTCATTATGTATCTAGGGACTCCAAACCTTGGGAAAATAACTTCCTTAAGCATTTGAATAGAGGTGTTGTGATCAACACTACTGGTTGGAATAGCTTCTACCCATTTAGTAACATAATCAACACCAACCAAAATATGTGTATACCCATTAGAGGAAGGAAAATGTCCCATGTAATCAAATCTCCAAACATCAAATGGTTCAATAGGAAGTGAATAGTTCATAGCCATTTCTTGACGCTTACCGATATTACCTATTCTTTGACATTCATCACAAGATAAGATGAAATTACAGTCATCCTTGAAGAGAGTATGCCAATTAAATCTAGATTGCAATACCTTGTGAGCAGTTCTATCTCCGGTATGATGTCCTCCATAAGCTTCGGAGTGACATTTTCATAGGATTTGTCCCTGTTCATGCTCAGGTACACAACGTCTAATAATACCATCTACTCCTTCTTTATAAAGATGTGGGTCATCCCAAAATTAATGTCTTAAATCATAGAAGAATTTTTTTCTTTTGTTGGTATATAAAGCTAGGTGGTAAAGATTTAGCAACAATGTAACTAGCATAATCAGCATACCAAGGAGTATTATGAGCAACATTTATTCCAGCTAACTGCTCATGAGGAAAACTATCATCAATAGGTAGTGGGTCATCACGCAAATTTTCAAGCCTAGATAAATTATTAGCTACGGGGTTCTCAGCTCATTTTCTATCAATGATAAGTAAATAAAATTCTTGTAACAAGAGAACCGATCGAATAAGTCTAGGTTTAGCATCTTTCTTTTCCATAAGATATTTAATAGCAGCATGATCGGTATGAACAATTACTTCAGAATCAACAATATAAGGTCTAAATTTATCACAAGCAAACACCACTTCTAAGAATTCTTTTTTCAGTAGTAGCATAATTTTGTTGAGCACTGTCTAGAGTTTGACTAGCATAATGAATACCATTCAGTTTCTTATCAACTCTTTGTCCTAGAATAGCACCAACAGCATAATCACTAGCATCACACATAATTTCAAAAGGCAAGTTCCAATCAGGTGGTTGAACAATAGGTGCAGAAATTAAGGCTTTCTTGAGTGTTTCAAAGGCTTCTAAGCAATCATCATAAAAAACAAAAGGAGTATCCTGTTGCAAAAGATTCGTAAGAGGCCTAGAAATTTTAGAGAAGTCTTTGATAAATCTCCTATAGAAACCAACATGTCGTGGAAGTGTCACGTCTGATGTCCTCATGGAAGGACTTAGTTGTGGAGCCATTGCGACGAGGTTAGCTTAAAGGGGTTTAAACGGGACAAAGGACACGGAGAGTTTATATTGGTTCGGCCCCTTGCGGTGAGGGTAAAGGCCTACTCCAGTTTGAGGTGGTATTTCTAGGGATTCGATTACGAGGGAGCAAATACGCTTTGCCTGGCTTTCGATTTGATGTTTCTTGCCCTAAACCGCCACTGGGTCGTCCCCTTATATACACGGGTTGACGCCCTACGGACTACAGAGTCCCGGCCGGCTCATACAATGTGTCCGGCTCGATGACGTATCTTACATGCCTTACATTACAAGTCTGCACATACATGGCGGTTTTATACTTACGGGCCTTAAGCTGCCTCTAGGCCTGGGCCTCTTATAAGCCTAACTGTGAACCGCCATCTTGTATACTCTTGGGCTTCATTTAGATGAACTGCCATTGTGGTTGACCCGGCCCCTCCTGGGCGGGTCATATCTGATAGTCATATCCCCAATATTAGGCCCTAGGTTGATTCGAACTGGTTCATGTCAATCTTCAACACTTATAAAAAATCATTCTTGCTCTGGTGTGAGACATTGTAACCCGCCATGACGTCATCTCTAGAAATTTCGGAAACCCGCCACGACGTCATCTTTAATGGATCCTTTATCTTTAATGACCTTCCTAAATCAAGGCGTTCAATTAGTTGGAGAATCATCATTTGGCCTCCTCGTTTTTCACGCCTACCTGTTACTCTTTTCCTTATAAATAGGGTCAAACCGCCCCTTTCTCATTCTCCTCTCTTCTCCTTCTCATCTTCTTCTTCCTTGCGATGCACTAGCCCGCACGAGCTCCGCCACCGTCGACCTTCATCCTCTTCGTCAACTCCCGCCGCTGCATCGTGTTGAACGATACAGAAACACCGTGGCACTCCTCCGCGGAACATATTTTAAATCGTGAGGTCCCAACTCAATGGCCCACTTAGCAACCCGGCCTGTAGCTTCCCTGTTTTGGATGATATCTCCCAAGGGAGCAGAACTAACCACAGTGATAGGATGACCTTGACAATATTGCTTAAGCTTCTGGCTTGCCATGAACACCCCATAAACAAGCTTCTGCCATTGTGGATACCTCTGTTTGGACTCAATAAGCACCTCATTGATGTAATAAACCAGCCGTTGGACTGGATACTCCTTGCCTGCCTCCTTTCTTTCCACCATGATGGCTACACTGACAGCCCTGCTATTAGCAGCCACATATAACAACAGAGGCTCTTTATCAACAGGGGCAGCAAGCACGGGCGGCTCAGCCAGCTGTTTCTTCAAATCCTCAAATGCTTGATTAGCAGCATCACTCCAAACAAAGTGATCTGTCTTCTTCATCATCTAATAAAGAGGAATAGCCTTCTCACCCAGTTGGCTTATGAACCGACTCAGAGCTGCAATACAACCCGCCAGACGCTAAACATCATTCACACACGCCGGCTTAGCCAATGAAGTAATGGCTTTGATCTTCTCCGAGTTAGCTTCAATGCCTCTGTTAGAAACCAAGAAACCCAAGAGCTTGCCTGCTGGCACACCAAAGACGCACTTAGCTGGGTTGAGCATCATCTTATAGACACAGAGATTGTCAAACGTCTCTTTCAAATCATCCATCAAGGTCTCCTTCCCCTTGACTTCTCCACAATGTCATCTACATAAGCATGAACGTTGCGCCCAATCTGATTGTGAAGGCAATTTTGCACACACCGCTGATAAGTTGCCTGGGCACTCTTGAGCCCAAAAGGCATAGACACATAGCAGAAGGCTCCAAACAGAGTAATGAAGGCCGTCTTCTCCTGGTCCTTAACTTCCATCTTGATCTGATGATCCAAAAAACTCAAACGCTCATAAACCGTTGTAGCATCAATGATTTTATCAATACGAGGGAGAGCAAACAGATCAGCCGGACAAGCCTTGTTTAAGTCATGTAATCCACACACACATTCGCCAAGTGTTGTTCTTTTTGAGTACTAGCACCAGAGTAGCCAACCACTCAGGATGAAAAAATTCAATGATAAACCCGACCGCCCAAAGCCGGGCCACTTCCTCACCAATGGCCTTCCGCCTCTCCTCGTTAAACCGGCGAAGAAATTGCTTAACCGGTTTAAACTTCGGATCAATATTAAGAGTGTTCTCAGCGAGTTCCCTCGATACACCCGGCATGTCTGAAGGCTTCCATGCAAAGATGTCCCGGTTCTCACGGATGAACTCGATGAGCGTGCTTTCCTATTTTGGATCCAGATTAGCGCTGATGCCGAACTGTTTAGATGAGTCACCAGGGACGAAATCAACCATCTTAGTATCGTCCGCCAATTTAAACTTTGATGAAGGATCATGCTCTATGGTTGGTTTCTTCAAGGACGTCCTGTCTGTCGGGTCAACATTGTCCTTGTAAAATTTCAGCTCCTCCATGGCACAAACTGATTCAGCATAAGCCGCATCACCTTCCTCACATTCCATGGCCACCTTGCGACTCCCATGCACTGTGATGGTGCCTTTATAACCCAGCATTTTAAGTTGCAAGTAAACATAGCTGGGCCTCGCCATGAACTTAGCATAAGCCGGCCGCCCAAATAGAGCATGATAAGGCCTTTTGATCTTGACCACTTCAAGGTTAACGTCCTAGACCTGGAATCGTGCTCATCTCCAAAGGCAACTTCTAACGATATCTTCCCCACTAGGTAGGCTGACTTACCCGGCACGACACCATGGAAGACAATTTTTGATGGCTTGAGATTCTTATCTATCAGTCCCATGCGTCGGAAGGTCTCATAATACAGTATGTTAATGCTTCTACGTCCATCCATGAGCACCTTGGTAAATTTATAACCCCCAACCTGAGGTGCCACCACCAAAGCTAGATTACCCGGATTATCGACCCGGGGTGGATGATCCTCTCGACTCCATACAATGGGCTGTTCTGACCATCGTAGATAACGTGGGACCGCTGACTCAACAACGTTCACAGCTCTTGTGAAGCTTCTAATCCCGTTTACACAAACTAGTGGTGAAAACGTCATACTTCCCACTATTCAATTGCTTTGGATTGCTCTAACAACCGGACTGCTGCTGCTGTGGATTCCCCTGATTATTCTTCTGATTGTAACCACCCTGGTTACCGTGACCTTGAAACCCGGAACTTGAATCGCCGCCTCCATGACCCGAACCATGAGAGCCGGACCCTGATCCACCATTTGGGCCATGGTGGCACTGGATGGATTCCCGAAAGCTTCTCATTATGCTGCAATCCTTCCACGAATGAGTAGCCGACTTACGATCCGTTCCATGCTTTGGGCACGGCTGATTTAACATTGCCTCAAGGTCGAATCCTGTCCTCGGAGCTGGCGGCCCCGTCTGTCCCCTACGACGCTGGTTATCATTGCATGCACCTGTGATGGCCACAAAGTCATCAGCTTTGCGCTTACCATTGCTGCCTTGATTAGTAGAGTTGTAATGTTGTCCCTTCATGCCGTTACTCTTCTTTCCCTTTCTCGATCTTTCATCCTCTGAATCGAGGTCCTTGGTACCATCAGAGTTGGCATACTTAACAAGAGCCGCCATCAGCTCCTCCATGTCATTGCAATGACGCTTGAGGCGCCCAAGCTTCTGCTTGAGTGGAATGAACCGGCAATTTTTCTCCAACATCAGAACCGTCGAGCCAACATTGATATTATCTAAAGAATGTTTGATAGTTGAGACCCGGTGCACCCAGCTGGTTGTTGACTTGCCTTCAGCCTGAATGCAAGAAACCAAATCCACAATCGACATAGGTTGCTTGCACGTGTCTTTGAAATTCTATATAAACCGGGCCTTCAGCTCCGCCCATGACCCGATGGAATTAGCGAGTAATCCCTTCAACCAGGTACGAGCCGTCCCTTCTAACATCATGGTGAAGTACTTGGCATAAGCAGCTTCACTAACATCCAGCATCTCCATGGCCATCTCATAACTTTCCACCCACGCCTCAGGGGGTTGATCGGTTGTGTAATTAGGAACCTTACGAGGGCCTTTGTAGTCCTTGGGCAGACGCTCGTTGCGTATAGCTTCCATTAGACACGGCACACTGAAAGCCTTGGAAGTCACACCTGCCTCAATTGATGCTGTCGGGTGAATCGACGCATGCTGATGAGCCACTAGTTGAGCCGCCAGCTCAGCCTCCCGACGTGCTCTGGCCTAGTCCACCAAATCCTGTGCGTTGGCTCCATTGCATGCCGGGTCATGTCCGTGAGGTTGGTTACGGCACCATTCAGTACTCGAGACCGCTGGCGAGGCAATGTGCCTGTTGTAGCTCCGGCTTGGATGAGGGGTCTCATGAATCTGATCACGGCTATAAGTGTAAGCCTACTACTGCACCAGAGTTGTTTGAAGAAGCTCCGTGGCCCTTCGGGTTTCAACCACTGCTGGAGTTTCACCCTCATCGGGCAGAGCCGCCAATCGTGTAGTTGCAACAATCATGTTGCCCAGATGGGTGGAGTAATGACCCGGCGGTGTCATCACACGCTGAGGCGGAGTGCTGTTCATATGCGGCTGGCCGAGCGGTTCAACTATCTGGTTCACCACCGGCGGGTTACTGGCCTTGGCTCCAGGAGTGTTGAAGAGGTCCCTTGACTCATAAACAAAGGGCAAACGACTCCGGTGCTTCCTCCTCAAGATTTCGTGTGAAGCGTTTTGATCTACCCTAAGTCGATATGAATCTGCTATGCTTGGGCGTCCAAAACGGCTTGTTCTACGGCCATCCTAGCGTTCTCTGCCACTAAGTCTGACTTAGCTTGCACTATTCCATCACGTAATTTAGCCACTTCTACCTTCTGCTGCTCCTGGTTTTCTGGGGTTACCTCAACCTCCATCAGAGTCGCCAGAGCATCCAGTAGATCTGTTAAGACTTGAGCCGGCGGGCGAGCTGAACCGCCAGCCCCGGCTATCGTGACCGCAGCTGCACTAGAAGTTATAGCTGCAGTGGCTGTCGAGCCAAGAACCGGTTGTCTGCCAGCCATGAAGATCGCCACCTTGTTTGGCGGCTCACGGGGGTTCGGAATACTGTCGCCGTCAGAACAGCCCCCAAGCCTCCCATCTTGCAGCTGATACATTGAATTGGCCTCGCCCGTGGACTCATCATCAGAGCAAATTTCCGTCTCACCGCCAGAGACAGAGCCTTATATATAGCTCAGCCCCATGGTTGAACCCAATGAAGACATACTTTACAGCAGGCTGAGCCCGGGCGGGTCGTGCACGCTAAGCCGTTTCGATGATGTCGGTGCAGACGTCCGGCTCAGGGCCTGGCTCGCCAATATTTTGGATGAAGACGTGGATTCCACCGAAGGGGACCCGGTACCCGTACTCAATTGAGTCGGCCTCGGGGCCCCAGCCTACATCATCGATGTAGAGCTTTCCGTGACGACTCTTAGTCATCCGGCCCACAGCGTATCCCTTGAGCCCTTCCAAGCTGCCCTTTAAGAACTCGAAACCACCATGCACGGGCCCCACGGTGGGCGCCTACTGTCGTGGAAGTGTCATGGTAGATGTCCTCATGGAAGGACTTAGTTTTGGAGCCATTGCGACGAGGTTAGCTTAAAGGGGTTTAAACGGGACAAAGGACACAGAGAGTTTATACTGGTCCGGCCCCTTGCGGGGAAGGTAAAGGCTTACTCCAGTTTGAGGTGGTATTACTAGGGTTTCGATTACCAGGGAGCAAATACACTTTCCCTCACTTTCGATTGGATGTTTCTTGCCCTAAACCGCCACCGGGTTGTCCCCTTATATGCATGGGTTGACGCCCTGCGGCCTACAGAGTCCCGGCTGGCTCATACAACATGTCCGGCTCGATGACACATCGTACATGCCTTACATTACAAGTCTACACATACAAGGCGGTTTTATACTTATGGGCCTTAAGCCGCCTCTGGGACTGGGCCTCTTATAAGTCTAACTGTGAACCGCCATCTTGTATACTCTTGGGCTTCATTTAGATGAACCGCCATTGTGGTTGACCCGGCCCCTCCTGGGCAGGTCATATCTGATAGTCATATCCCCAACACAGCATGACCTAAGAAACTACGAATACCTTTTATATCTTTAGGGCATGGCATTTTCTAAATTGCATCAACCTTAGATTTGTCCACTTCAATACCCCTTTAAGAAATTTTACGACCCAAGACAATGCCTTCATTAACCATAAAGTTGCACTTCTCCCAATTCAAGACAAGATTTGTTTGTTCACATCTTTGCAAAACTCGATCAAGATTGCTTAAACAATCATCAAAAGACTTCCCATAAACAGAGAAGTCATCTATCAAAACCTCAACAATCTTTTCACAAAAGTCAGAGAATATAGCAGTCATACATCTTTGAAAAGTAGTAGGTGCATTACATAAACCGAAAGGCATACGTCTATAAGCAAAGGTTCCAATGGGACAAGTAAAAGTGGTCTTTTCTTGATCAGGTTGAGAAACATGTATTTGTGAAAAACCAGAACATCCATCAATGAAGCAAAAATATGTGTGCTTAGACAATTTTTCAAGCATTTGATCAATAAAAGGCAGAGGGTAATGATCTTTTCTAGTTGCTTTGTTTAATTTTTTAAATCAGTTACCATTCTATAGCCTGTAACAATTCTTTGTGGAATAAGTTCATTCTTATCATTAGGAACAACGGTTATACCTCCTTTCTTAGGGACACAGTGAATAAGACTTCCCCATGTACTATCAGCCATAGGATAGATTATACCTGCTTCCAGAAGTTTTAAGATTTTCGTTCTTACCACTTCCTTCATTTTTGGATTTAACCGACGTTGGTGCTCAACAACGGGTTTAGCATCCGGTTCCATATTAATTTTGTGCTGGCATAGAATGGGACTAATGTCCTTTAAATCATCAAGAGTATATCCAATAGCAGCTTCGTGCTTCCTTAAAACTTTCAATAATCTTTCTTCTCCATGTTCTGAAAGGTTCGCACTAATAATAACAGGATATATCTTCTTTTCATCAAGATAAGCATATTTCAAAGTGTCTAGAAATTGTTTTAATTCAACACAGGATCACCTTTAGGTGGAGGAGGACCTCCTAGAGTTTCAATAGGCAAATTGTGTTTAAGCAGAGTACACTGTTCAAATATAATCTTATTTATTTCATTTCTTTCATGCATATGTAAATCATTTTCATGGTCTAGCAAATATTGTTCTAGTGGATCAGTAGGAGGCACATAAATAGAAGCAAGACCAATTAAGTCATCTTTGCTATGAAATTCTTTTTCATGAAGCTTTCTACTAAACTGGGAAAAATTAAACTCATGAGACTCGTCACGAAAACTAACACCGATAGTTTGTTTCTCACAGTCTATTCTAGCATTAACGGTGTTCAAGAAAGGTCTACCAAAGATAATGGGACAAAAGACATCTTGTGGGGAACCAAGAACAAGAAAATCAGTATGGTATTTTATTTCCCCACACAAGACTTCAACATATCTAACAATTGCAATTGGTGATATAGTGTCTCTGTTAGCAAGTTTAATAGTAACATCTATGTCTTCTATCTCTACAGGTGCTATGTCATTCATAATTTATTGATATAAGGTGTAAGGAATAGCACTCACACTAGCACCTATGTCACATAAACCATGATAACAGTGATCTCCTATTTTAACTGAGATGACGGGCATGCTAATAACAGGTCTATGTTTATCCTTTTTATCAGGTTTGGCAATTCTAGCAGCTTCTTCACAGAAGTAAATAACATGCCCATCTACATTTTCTTCCAAGAGATCCTTAACCATAGCAATACTAGGTTCTACTTTAATTTGTTCATCAGGTTTAGGTGTTCTAATATAGCTTTTGTTGACCACAGTTGAAACTTTAGCATGTTCCTTTTATCATAACAGGGAAAGGTGGTTTCTCAATATAAGCAGAAGGAACAACTGGATCAACATTGTAAAGTATAGTTTCTTCTTTAACTGGTACCGGTTCTTTGATTTCTTATTTAATAGGTGGGTAATATTTAAACCACTTATATTTAGGGAGATAAACATGAGTAGCAAATGATTCACAAAAGGAGGCTACTATCTCGGAGTGAAGTCCATATTTAGTGCTAAACCTTTGAAAAGCATCGGTATCCATAAAAGATTTAACACAATCATACTTAAGTTTAATACCTGACTCTTTACCTTTGTCGAGTTCCCAATCTTCAGAGTTGCGTTTAATTCTTACCAAAAGATCCCACCGGAATTCCATAGTCTTCTTCATAAAACAACTAGCACAAGAAGTACCAGGCATGGTTTGATCACTACGAGAAAGCCGAGCATAAAAGTTCTGGATAATAATTTCTCTTGAGAGCTCATGATTGGGGCATGAATATAACATTGAATTAAGCCTCCCCTAAGCTAGAGAGATACTTTCTCCTTCACGAGGGCAAAAATTATATATATATATAATTTCGATCATGATGAACTAGATGCATAGGATAATTTTTTTGATGGAACTCCAATTTCAAACGATTCCAATTCCAAGATCCGACATCATCGCATAGCCTATACCATGCCAATGCTTTTCCCTTCAAAGATAAAGGTAAAACCTTTTTCATAACTTCATCTCCGGTTAAACCTACAAGCTTGTACAATCCACGAATTTGTTCTACATCTATCAAGTGCATATCAGGATGTTCGCTTCCATCTCCTGCATAAGGATTAGCTAGCAGTTGTTCTATCATACCCGAAGGAATTTCATATTGAATATTTTCTATAGGTGCAGTAGGTTGAGGGGTAGCTAAATTTGGTTTCGGTCGAGGTGAAGATACCCCGAACAAACCCCTCAAAGGAATGTTTTCCATAGTAACAAGTGACAATAAATTTCAGCACACTATATAAATCTTTCCTTACCAAAGGCACTTCACTCCTCGGCAACAGCGCCAGAAAATAGCCTCGATGAACCACAAGTATAGGGGATCAATTGTAGCTCTCTTGGATAAGTAAGAGTGTCAAACCAAACGAGGATCAGAAATAAATGACAAGTGGTTTTCAGCAAGGTAATGTCTGCAAGTGCTGAAATTATAAGTAGTAGAGTAGTTTGATAGCAAGGTAATTTGTAACGAGCAAGTAACAATAGTAGTAACAAAAATGCAGCAAGGTAGCCCAATCCTTTTGAGGCAAAGGACAAGCCAAAACGGTTTCTTATGATAAGAAAAGTGTTCTTGAGGGTACACGAGATTTTCGTCTAGTCACTTTCATCATGTTATTTAATTCATGTTCGGTATTTTCATAATTTGATATGTGGGTGGACCGGTGCATAGGTGTTTTTCTTACTTGAACAAACCTCCTACTTATGATTAACCCTCCCACAAGCATCCACAACTATGAGAAAAGTATTAAGAATAAATTCTAACCATAGCATTAAACTTTTGGATCCAATCGGTCCCTTACGGAATAGCACATAAACTGGGTTTAAGATTTTGTCACTCTCTCAACCCATCATCTAATTGCTACTCCACAATGCATTCCCTTATGCCCAAATATGGTGAAGTATCATGTATTCAACGTTCACAAGACACCACTAATAGAATCACAACATACATACTATCAACATATCGAACACATATCAAGTTCACATGATTACATGTAACATGATTTCTCCCGTGACCTCAAGAACAAAAGTAACTACTCAGAAATGATAATAATACTCAAGATCAGAGGGGTATTAAATAGCATATTGTATCTGAACATATAATCTTCCACCAAATAAACCATATAGTAATCAACTACAAGATGTAATCAACACTACTAGTCGCCCACAAGCACCAATCTGTAGTTTCGGTAACAAGATTGAACACAAGAGATGAACTAGGGTTTGAGATTAGATGGTGATGTTGAAGATGTTGATGGAGTTTGCCCTCCCCAAGATGGGAGAGTTGTTGGTGATGATGATGACGATGATTTCCCCACTCCAGGAGGGAAGTTCCCCCGGCGGAACCGCTCTGCCGGAGGGCAAAAGTGCTCCTACCCAAGTTCCGCCTCGAGACGGTGGCGCTCCGTCCTGAAAGTCCTCTCCTTATTATTTTCTAGGTCAAAATGACCTATATACTAGAAGACGGGCACCAGAGGTCGGCCTAGGTGAGCACAACCCAGCAGGGCGCGCCTAGGCTCCCTGACGCGCCCACATGGGTTGTGCCCACCTGGTGGGCCCCCTCCGGTAGTTACTTGCTCCAATATTCATCATATATTTGATAAAAAATCCCCGTGAAGTTTCAGCTTGTTTGGAGTTGTGCATAATAGGTGGCCTGACGTAGCTTTTCCAGGTCCAGATTTCCAGGTGCAGAAATTCCCCCTCTTTGTGTGTACCTTACATATTATGAGAGAAATGGCATTGGAATTACTCCAAAAAGCATTATTATGGATAAAAACATCATAAATAACAGTTAGAAAAGATGATGCAAAATGGACGTATCAAGGGTGATGCTAAGAAATGGTTTAGTACTCTTGCTCCTGGTTGTGTGCGTAGTCCCCATGATATAATATATTACTTCTCTAAAAAATATTTTCCTGCTCATAAGAAACAAGCTGCCTTACAGGAAATATTTTTTTTAATTTGAAGAAGAGAATCTCCCTCAATCTTGGGAGAGGCTTCTCCAATTAGTTAATGCTTTGCCTGATCATCCTCTTAAGAAAAATGAAATACTTGATATATTTTATAATAGACTAATTAACCGATGATTCTAGGGACCACCTAGATAGTTATGCTAGTTGTGTTTTCACGAAATGAATTGTTGAAAAGGCCGAAGAATTAATGAGTAATATATTAAGAAATGACAATGATTGGACACTTCCTGAACCACCGCCGAAGCCAACTCCGAAGAAAAGAGGTATTCTATTCCTCAGTCCAGAAGATATGCAAGAGGCAAAGAAATCTATGAAAGAAATGGGTATTATAGCTGAAGATGTTAAGAATTTATCACCTATCAAAGAAATACATGGACTCTATATCCTAACACAGGTAGTAAAGGTAAATTCTCTTTATAGGTGATATTCCTTATAATAAATCTACTAGTCAATGCCTGGATGAATTTGATAATTACATTGTTAAGCAAGAACACATCAATATGTATGTTAAGAATCAATTGAAATGAAATGCTATTTTGATTGATTGCTTGAGTGACTTGGTGTTTAGAATTCCTAATGATGTTAAAGGTTTAGGTAAACATGCATCCATGGTTCATACTCAGTTAGAACAAGTTGCTAAGTCCCAAAATGATTTTCTTAATGAGTTGAATAATAAAATGAATGATCATGCTGTTAGAGTGATCACTAGAGGAGGTAGAATGACTCAGCAGCCACTACATCTTGAAGGTTACCCCAAAAGAATTGAGAAAGATTCTCACAGAATTAATATCGATGCACCTAGTTCTTCTAAGAAGAAAAAGAAAAAGAAAAATTATAGAACTTTGCATTCTTCTAGTGAACATGAGGTAGAAAAACCTTCTGAGAAATGATGTTTCTATTTCTGATGTTGAGACACAATCTGGTAATGAGCATCCACCTAGTGATAATGATAATAATGATGTTCATGTGGATGCTCAACTAGATAATGATAAAGAACCTGATAATGATGTAGAAATAGAACCTGCTATTGATCTTGATAATCCACCTCCTAAGAATAAAACATATGATAAAAGAGACTACATTGCCGGAAAACATAGTAAATAAAGATAACCATGGGTCTAGAAACCCATGCCTTTTCCTACTAAGCCTCTGAAAAAATAAGATTGAGGAGGATTTTGAGTGCTTTGTTGAAATGCTTAGACCTGTCATTTTGCATACTCGTACGACTGATATTTTGAAAATGCCTCCATACGCAAAATACATGAAGGATATTGTCACTAATAAAAGAAAGATACCCGAAGCTGAAATTTCCACCATGCTTTCAAATTATTCTTTTAAGGCTGGAGACCTAAGAAGCTAGGAGATCTAGGAATACCCACCATACCATGCTCCATTAAAAGAAGTTATGTCAAAACTGCTTGATGTGATTTGGGAGCCGGTGTTAGTGTTATGCCTTTCTCTTTATATAGAAGATTTGATTTGAATAAGTTGACACCAATGATGGCTCGTGTTCGCGTCAGTATTTTCCCCGAAGAGGAAGGGATGATGTAGCACAACTACGTTAGGTATTTCCCTCAGTGATGAGATCAAGGTTATCGAACCAGTAGGAGAACCACGCAACACTATGTAAACAGTACTTGCACACGAAGAACAAATACTTGCAACCCGACGTGTAAGAGGGGTGGTCAATCCCTCCCGGGTAAAAGATAGATTGGTTTGTAGTAGATTGGATAAATATATCTCGCGGAAACGTGAAATAAAATAAATAACAAAAAAATGCAGCAAAGTATTTTTGGGTTTTTGGAATAATAGATCTAAAAATAAAAGAGGCAAATAAGAGATCGGAAAGCAAATTGATTGTCGGATTACGGGTTCCGGCAAACCCTTGAGGTTTGAACACCGGGGTGTGCACGAAGATCTCTCTGCGAGCCCACTCTCGCAACGATCTCAAAGCCTAACTTGCCGAACCCGAAGAACAAGGGACACAAGGGTTTATACTAGTTCGGGCCACCTTTGTGGTGTAATACCCTACTCCAGTGTGTTTTTGTGGATTGCCTTGTAGGTCGAGGATAAACAAGTACAAAGGAAGAATAGCCTCCTGAGGAGAGGTGTTCTTTAGCTCGATGAGCTTGTGTGTGTGTGGATGGTCTGAATCATCCCTCCTCCATGGTGGTGGCTAGTCCTATTTATAGAGGCCCTGGTCCTCTTACCAAATATTAGGCGGGAAGGGATCCCACAACGGCCAATTTTAAGGGGGACAACTAGTACAAGTTATCCTGACAAAAGGTGGTCTTCGCCTGGCAAAGGCTCTGGCGGTGACGCCGTCGTGGGCTCCGCGGTGACCTCCATCCTGCCGTCCTGCTGGCCTTTGTCTCGTTGCACCGATATGGAAACCTTCGCCTGATGCCTTGAGACTCCTCGCCTGTGCATGCCCCTGTAGCATCAAAGGGGAAACTGGCACTCTGCGCCCGGTGGCGCCCGCCTGGCCTTGGTCGTCATGGCTCGTGTCACGCGCTCCTCGTGAGGTGCCCCTTGCATAGGTATCTCTGCTCCTCGGGAGTTAGCCTAGGGAGGCCGCCCCGGAGGAGGTCTTGGTGTCGTCCGCCTCGCGAGGCTTGGCCCCTTGCGAGGGTCTTGAGTGGTTGCTGGTGAAGATGGGTCGTACCAGGCCGCTGGTGGAGCCACGCCCTGGGCTGCAGGCAGGCAAGTATGGGTACCCTCGCTCCCAGGATGCCAACAGTAGCCCCGGGGCCTAAGGTGCGCTCGTACTTGGCTTCACGACGAAGCCAAGGGTCAAGTGCGGAGCGCCGCGGGCCCCAATAGCCTGCGGCATTGATTGACACATGGCGATTGACCGGTCGTTGGCGTCTCCGCTTCTCCAAGCTGCCTCGGCAACTGCCCGTATGAAAAAAGGTTGGCGCACGCCGCAGTGCCCTTATTGGTTCCCTTTGTCTTGCTCCAGATCCCCTTTCTTGCTCCTGTCGCCCCAAAAAACCTCCTACCTACTAGGGATTCACCCGCCTGGTACGAGGCAGCCTTGAGCGCACCCAGCGTCTTAGAGGAGAAGCTCGCCACCGCACACCGGATGACGGTGGGTGATGACGACGAGGGAAGAGTAGCGGCACTGCGGGCCGGCTCCACCAAGCCTGAGGCTCCGGGAAGCACCTTTCATCCCTTCTTCTTAAACAGCGTGTTCGCGGGGCTGTTCCTCCCTTTTCTGATTTCTTCTATGCCGTGCTCAGCCACTACGGCCTCCATGCTCTTCACCTTCATCCCAACTCCGTTCTCCTCCTGTCATTTTTTGCCTTCTACTGCGAGACATTTGTGGGGGTGATGCCATCTGTGGTGTTGCTGCGCCATTTCTTCTACCTTTGGGTCAAGGACGACCACTGCTCGGGATGTGCCAATTTCATTGCAGCCAACAGGACCAACGCAATCTCGAAGGCGGGGAAGAAGGCTGAGGGCTTCTGGAACAGATGGGTCCTTATGGATGCCAAGAGCTCCTACTCCTAGCTGTCGCTGCCGACTGGGATGCCTTCTTCTGACAAGAGTTGGCTTAGCGTGAAGCTCTCCGACCCCCGGGCGAAGCACGTGCTGGAGAAGATGGCCACTGACCTGAAGCCCGACGGTCCGAGGGCGCAGAAGCTGACGGGGGCCATGATACTCAAGGAGTTTCTGGCGCAGCGCCTGTCCCCGCTTTAGTCGCATTCGCACCCCCTTTGGAAGCTCGAGGACGATGGGGATGACCTCCGCCTGCGCCCTGACTCTTTGTCCGACGAGGACCTGGATGCTGCCCAGCGACTCCTGGTTGGGGAGGACCAGGGATTTCCGCCGGACTCACATCTTCCGCTATACCGCCGTTCTGACGGGGCAGAGATCGCCGCCGCCATGCCCATCTTCAATGAAAACGGGCTTGTGCCTCCGGCGCCCTCCGAGGTCCTGGTGGTGACGACTCCGGTGGTGGTGTCTTCCGGTGACTCTGATGAGGAGGAGGAGCGAGACTCGGAGGCGACCCGGGAGGGGGCAGGGGAGACTTCCCCTCCATGCAAGGCCAACCTTCTTTGCGCCTTGCCTGATGATGATGACGCTGACGATCATCCGGCGAGGGAGGTCTTCCCCTCCGCTGGGGTCTCCATGAGGTCTTGGGTTACCCCCTCGAAGAAGCCGCCGGCTGGGGTCCTGATGAAGAGTCGGTCGTCGCTGATCTCCTGAGGCAATGGTCCTGAGATCCATGCGTCGACACCCCCGGCTGTGAAGCCTACGGGCTTCGCGGTCCTGAAGAGGCCGAGGGACTACGCCACCATGGATCAGTAAGTGCCTTGTCTTGATTTCGTCCTTGCTCTTGCTGCTGCTTCTGACGCCCTTCCTTGCTCCGCCAGGCCAACATCGGCGGCAAAGAAGAAGAAAGAAGGGGCACCCGTGCCTTCTGTGACCCAGCAGCCTGCCGTTGCCACGCCTCCTCCTGCACGGAAGGGTGGTGACAACACCCATGCCTCTCCAGCTCGATCCTCCTTGTGAGGCCTGGTGGACCGGCCTCAGGAGAAGGAGATCTCCACCACCAAGCCGGCTCCAGAGGTACCTATCCCCTGCTCGCCCGCTGATGTTTCCATGGCTCAGGAGCCCCCTGGTTCCTTCTTCCGCTGCTGCCAGCGTGCAAGCCGCGGCAGCAATGCTGCATCCTCCTCCTCAGTTATGCCGCTGGCCCTTGATCCTTCCGACGGACCTGAAGTTTTGGGGGAGGCTCTTTCCGTGCTGACACGGCTACGGAATGATCTTCAAGGCGCCGACCGTCGCTTGGTGGCGGGGCGCCTGTAGCTGATCTCAGGTTGGTTGCACTCCGACGCGTTTGTCAGGGCGGCGTTGGGCCGGGCCTTGGCAGCTTCTGAGGAGGACAATAAAGCCAATGGCCAATACACGGCCGCCCGTGAGGTGGTGCTGAAGGAAGACGAGGCTACCAAGGAGCGTTGCTGGTCGATGGAGGCCGAGCTGGAGACCATGCGCAACGAGCGCGCGGCCGAGGCCCGTGGTCGCAAGGCGGAGGAGGAGAAGATGAAGGCCCGAGAAGATGCCGTCAGCAGCCGTGACGCCGAGCTAGAGCAGTCGGCGAGGGCGCAGGCCGCAGAACGTAGCCGCCTGGAGGAGCTGGAGAAGAAGGTGGCGGCGGAGAAGACCCAGCTGGAGGCCAAGGCGAAGGTTCTTGCTGAGGACCACGCAGCCTTCAAATCTCTTGAGGAGAGGTCCCGTGTGGTGCTGCAGGATATCTATGAGAAGGGCTTGGAGAAGCCGCTGGCGACCGATGACGAAGGCCCTGCCCAGCTGCTCCCTCATCTTGTCGTGGCGCTCGAGGGTGTTGCCGACAGAATCAGTCCCCTGGTGAAGGGGGAAGCCCGCGCGCTCTCCTCATCTGCCCTGATGCGCGTCTTCAGCCATCTCTATTTTCGTGACCACGGCGTTGACCTCGGCGAGCTGCTTGAGCCCGTGGAGGAGGAGCGCTGCTGCAGCTGTTGCTGCAGCCATGGAGGGCCAGGTGGAGGCCCTGCTGAAGAAGTTCCTCGCCATTGAGCCTACACCTCCAACTGACAGCGCCACCAATCTCGCAACCGAGGCCAACGATGCGATCGACGGTGATGCCGCCAACGGGAAGGCGCCTCCTGACGACGGCGCCCAAGGCTGATGACAAGGCTTGCTTGTGAAGGACGGCACTCCTTCTCATTTTATTTTCCTACGGACTTCCCTGTGACATGAGATGTGCCTCGTGGAAGCATTAAAAAATTGTTTGATGTTTGAAGGACAATATGTAATAATTTATTTAGGTTCCCCGATTTCCTTCCCATTTGCTTGATGTTCTACGTCGACAGGACCCGACCCCGTGCATACCTCTACCGCTGTTGGGCCGTCCGGATCACCGGGACGAGACCAAGGCATGAGGGGCTACGTGGCCAGTTAGGCTCCTGAGTCACGATGCTCAGGAGTCCCCCTTGACATGCAAACGGCCTGCGGGAAGGAAATGCAAAAATAGGCCTTAGGGTTCTACGTTGGCAGGGCCCGACCCCGCGCATACCTCAGCCTTCGTTGGACCGTTCGGATCACCAGGACAGGACCAAGGGGTGAGGGGCTACGTGGCTAGTTAGGCTCCTGAGTCGTGACGCTCAGGAGTCCCCCTTGACGTGCAAACGACCTGCGGGAAGGAAATGCAAAAATAGGCCTTAGGGTTCAGCGTCGGCAGGGCCTGACCCCGCGCATACCTCAGCCACCGTGAGGCTGTCCGGATCACCAAGACGGGACCAAGGGGTGAGGGGCTATGTTGCCAGTTAGGCTCCTGAGTCGCGATGCTCAGGAGTCCCCCTTGACGCTCAAACAGACCTTCATACTTGCCCTCGCCAAGGTCCCGCTCGAGAGGGGTGCGTGACGACCAGGTCCGAGGGACCTGACAGGGCGGCGTACGCTAGGCGAGGCCTGAGCATAGCCCCTGTGCCGAGTCCCCTCGCGTGACTCTCCTGAGGGGGGAGCATTGCGGTGAGGCTGCACACTAAGCCGGGTGGGTCCCTGAGGTTGGTACGGCCATGGGGCCGCCCTCAGTTGTTTATCACCAGCGCGGAGCATAGCGCTTCCGCACTTGCACGGGCATAGCCGCTCTTCGACCATGTCGACTACTAGCGCGGAGCATGGTGCTTCCACTTGTGCGTGGGTGAGGGCTCCTTCTGAGTGGAGCCCCTGGGGCGTGCACAGCCCCGCCCTGACACGTGGCTTGCATGGCAGGGCTAGACGATGTGTGTTTGGGCACCCGCAAGCCAGCGCGGGACTCACGAGGCCCTACCTCAAGGCGGGTTGTGCCTGGTCTTGGTTCTTGGTAGCTTCAGTGGTCCTGCAAGATGGTTAGCCAACCTACACCGGATGAATTTCCTGAGGCTGTCACATGAGAAGGCTAGACACCAATGACCCCAGGAGGTGACGTGAATGGGTCCAGCCCGCCAGATAGAGCTCAGTCGTTGGGTTTATCGACGCTACAGGGACGGACCCGAGCACAGACACTGTGCCTAGCCTACTCATGCGAGGGATCCTAAAGAAAGACAACCGGCGCGCGGCTCCCGTGGTAACGAGGGCGGTCGCGGGTGGGATATCGAAGTACCAGATAAGCAGGTGGGAATCATAAAATGGCTCAAGCAAAGAGGCAGATTAGCTTAGATAGATGCAAGAACGATACATGCCACAGGGACGGACCCATGCGGCCTGGGGATGATGCAGCCCGAGGGGCGTCCCCATCAAAGTAAGCTAGAGATGCAAAAGGATACACATCACAGGGACAGGCCCGTGCGACTTGGGGATGCTGCTGCCCGAGGGGTGCCCCCAACTGAATGAACTGGAAAGAGTCACCTGATACCGTAGCAGGAGCGATGTTGGAGTAGCTGAAGATGCGCGCCGAAGGGTTGCTCCTCATGAGCCACCAGGGTCCTGAGCCTTGGGAGGCTCCGCAGGCCCAAGTGGCTCCTGAAGGACCGTCGCGACCTCCTCTAGGACGGCGTGATGCCTGGCCTCCTTAGCCGCTCTGATGCTCCGCGCATGACGCTGGAAGGTGCCAACCACGCTCGGCAAGCCGAATGGCATGCGAACGTAGCTGTGAGGTTGACCCTCACATCGTCCAACACGCGAATGCCAGAAACGTCCCTGAGATGCGGCCCTGTTGAGCCCAGGAATGTTGACACAGACGCGTAGCCCGCCATCCTAGCTAGGGTGGGGAGCTGCGCCGGGTGGTGGGCGGCGGTCGCCGTGTACGGCCCTTGCCTCTTGAAGCTCCTGGATCGCCTTGGTGATGAACTCCCGAGCACTGGGTGCTCCGTGCCTTGTGCCATCTTGAGGGAAACATGCAAAAAAGCACGCCTCCATGTGGTGCTCGAGCGTCGCCCTCGTGATGTTGACTAGGTCTGAGGCCCTCCAGAAGAGAGCCCCCGAGCCCAGCCTGAGGAGGACGCCGGGCGCGCCTTCCTATGCGAGGGAGGGAGGCGCCCCATCTACCGGCACAGGTTCTGAGGTGGTACGACCGCAAACGCCGCTCTCCTGAGGTCCTGGGTGGAGTAGCTGCTTCTTCTTGTTGGGAATGGCTTCATGAGGGTATAGGGTGCCTTCGTTGTTGGGGTTTTCGACTGTTGCAGCCTGGTAGGCGCACTCGAGGGAGCACATCGCATCTCTTTCTTCGTAGGCAACCGAGATGATGCCTCCACTCCCTGGCATCTTGAGGACGTTGTAGCTGTGGTGGGTCACTACCATAAATTTGGCCAAGGTTGGATACCGAAGGAAGGCGTTGTATGGCAGGCGGATGTGGGCGACGTCAAAGTCGATGAGCTCAGTGCGGTAGTTGTCACGCTGGCCGAAGGTGAGAGGGAGGCGGACCTGCCCTATCGGGGTGGTGGAGCCGTCGGTCACTCCTGAGAAAGGCTTGGTAGGCTGTAGCTGATCGTATGGCACCTGAAGGCTGTCGAATGTCTTGATGGACAAGACGTTGAGCCCTGAACCATCATCGATGAGGGTCTTGGTGACTTGAACATTGCTGATGACGGGTGAGAAGAGCATCGGGAGGACGCCGGCGGTCGCCGCGCACATGAGTTGGTCCGCCGAGCTGAAGGTGATGGCGTACTTGGACCACCTGAGCGGGCGTGTGGCCTCGAGCCTGGGAAGGGCTGCGTTCACCTCACGAGCGAACTGCTTGAAGATACGCTGAGAGGCTAGGGCTTGAGGGCCACCCAAGATGCAGGCGATCGCACGAGGCTCTTGGAAGCCCCCAGCCCCCTCGTCCTGATGATGTCCGTCGTTCTCCTTGGCGGTGGTGGCAGAGGAGGGAGTCCGGCATTGCCGTGAGGGCGGTCCACACGAGGTTGCTCCTTCCAGGCGCCCTCGCGAGGCGGGTCCTGCCGGCGGTCCTCATGAGGCCGATCGCGCCACTCCTGGCGGGGGCCATGGTCGTCCGAGTGTCCTCCACTTCGTCCTCCTCCTCGGCCGTAGCCTCGGTCGTTGCGCTCGAGGCGTCGACTGAAGCGCCCATCGTGGATGGCCCTGAGCTCCTGACAGTCGTTGGTGTTGTGGTTGTGGACGTTGTGGAAGGCGCAGAACGGGCGGCTGGCCTTGGATGACTCGGGATGGTCACGTCCATGTTTCATCTTTGGCTCTACCGCGAGCACGGCAGCCCCCTTGCGCTTCACGTCCTTGCTCTTGGCCTTCTTGTCCTCCTAATCAGCAGCTGGGAGCTCAAGGAGGGAAAGGTGCCCTTCCTCGGCTCTCGCGCACTTGGTTGACATGTTGAACATTTCTAGGGCCGTGCACAGGTCCTCGTGCATGGCGAGCTCCTCCTTCATCTTAACGTCACGGACGCCATCGGAGAACACGGAGATGACCGCTTCGTCCGTCACCTTGGGGATCTTGAGAAGAACGTCGTTGAAGCACTGGATGTACTTCTAGCGTTTCCCGCAGCAGCTGCTTGATGCGCCGCAGGTCGCCCGCGGCCGGCGGGCGGTCGCGAGTGCCCTGGAAGTTGGCAAAGAAACACTCGCGCATCTCGCCCCAAGAGGAGATCGATCCCACGGGTAGGTTCAGGAGGCATGAGCGTGCGCCATCTTTGAGGGCCATAGGGAACCAATTCGCCATGACCTTCTCATCGCTGTTGGCCACCTCGATGCTTAGCTCATAGAGATGCAGGAACTCCGTGGGGTCGGGGGTGCCATCAGAGCACGGAGGCAGGTCTGGCTTGAACTTGCCAGGACAGACGATGCTCCGCAGCTTGGGAGTGAAGGCGTGGTAGCCTGCTGTGGTCACCGGAGCTCGTTGTGGAGGCGGAGCCTGATCCAGGTGTCCACGCCGTAGGCGGCGCGCGGTCTTGGCGCTGCTGTGCTGGGAGCAAGAGCGTTTCCTTGTGGCCCTGGGACTTCTTGGCAGCTTGCTTCTTCATGCACGGGCGCCCGACGCGGTGGGTCGCGTCGTGGGACCGCGCGTCTTGTTGCGAGGGCATTGTCTTGGTGTGGAGGTGGTGGAGGCGCTCCGTGGGCGACGTCGCCCGCCGCTGGAGATGGTCCCGGTAGCGAAAGGGTAGGTGCAGGATAGCCCCCAGTGGCACTGACGACCTCGATGATGCGGTCGAGCCAGTCGTTATAGAGGTCGTCGACCAGGCGGTAGCACAGGAGCTCGTGTGCCATGAGCAGCGCCGGCCTGCGCGTTCGTGGGCGCGTGTCAAGCATGGGACGACAAGCCGGACGGAGTCAATGACGGGGTGGCGGTGTGTCTGTCCCGCCGCACAGATGGGTGCAGCGATGAGGCCTGCTACTCGTTCACTGCCGGGCCAGTGGTGGCATTGGCAGCGGGTGATGGAGAACGGCGGGGAGGTCCGCCAACGGGCACCGTCTGAGCGAAGCGGGTGGCGAGGGCGGTGCGGCGCTCAGCACGGGCTCGGCGAGTGTCCGACAAGGATGCGATGGAGCAGTGGAACTCGGATTGACGGAAGAAAAGGCTTCAATGCACCCCTAACTGGCATGCCAAATGTCAGATTATGGGTTCCGGCAAACCCTTGAGGTTCGAACACTGGGGTGCGCACGAAGATCTCTCTCCCCCGTGAGCCCACTCTCGCAACGATCTCAAAGCCTAACTCGCTGAACCTGAATAACAAGGGACACAAGGGTTTATACTAGTTCTGGCCACTGTTGTGGTGTAATACCCTACTCAAGTGTGGTGTGGTGGATTGCCTTGTAGTCTGAGGATGAACAAGACAAGGGAAGAACAGCCTCCTGAGTAGAGGTTTTCTTGAGCTCGATGAGTTTCTGTGTGTGTGGATGGTCCGAATCATCCCTCCTCCATGGTGGTGGCTAGTCCTATTTATAGAGGCCCTGGTCCTCTTCCCAAATATTAGGCAGGAAGGGATCCCACAACGGCCAATTTGAAGGGGGACAACTAGTACAAGTTATCCTGACAAAAGGTGGTCTTTGCCTGGCAAAGGCTCTGGCGGTGACGTCGTCGTGGGCTCCGCGGTGACCTCCATCCTGATGTCCTGCTAGCCTTGGTCTCGTTACACCGATATGGAAACCTTTGCCTGATGCGTTAGGACTCCTCGCCCGTGCTTGCCTCTTTAGCACCAAAGGGGAAACTGGCACTCTGCACCCACTGGCGCCCGCCTAGCCTTGGTCTTCATGGCTCACGTCAAGCGCTCCTCATGAGGTGCCCTTTGCATACATATCTCCGCTCCTCGGGAGTCAACCTAGGGAGGCCGCCCTGGAGGAGGTCTTGGCATCGTCCGCCTTGCGAGGCTTGGCCCCTCGCGAGGGTTATGGGTGGTTGCTGGTGAAGATGGGCCGTACCAGGCCACTATTGGAGCCACGCCCTAGGCCGCATGCATGCAAGTCTGGGTACCCCCGTTCCCAAGACGCCGACAATGATAAAGAATAGACCCCGAGGTCGTAGATTTCACTAGTGGCTTCTCTCGAGAAAAATAGCATACAGCGGGTAAACAACTTACTGTTGGGCAATTGATAGAACTTCAAATAATTATGATGATATCCAGGCAATGATCATTATATAGGCATCATGTCCAAGATTAGTAGACCGACTCCTACCTGCATCTACTACTATTACTCCACACATCGACCGATATCCAACATGCATCTAGTGTATTAAGTTCATGGAAAAACGGAGTAATGGAATAAGAACGCTGACATGATGTAGACAAGATCTATTCATGTAGGAATAGACCCCATCCTGTTATCCTTATTAGCAACAATACATAAGTGGCATGTCCCCTTCTGTCACTGGGATTGAGCACCGTAAGATCGAACCCATCACAAAGCACCTCTTCCCATGGCAAGAAAAATCGATGTAGTCGGCCTAAAACCAAAGACTCAAAGAAGAAATATGAGGCTATAGGTAATCATGCATATAAGAGGTCAAAACTCAAATAACTTTCATCGATAAAATAGATCTGATCATAAACTCAAAGTTCATCGGATAAATCTACAAGAGACCATTGTATTGAGAATCAAGAGAGAGAGAGAGAGGAAGCCATCTAGCTACTGCCTATGAACCCGTAGGTCTGAACTACTCACACATCATCAGAGAGGCACCAATGAGGATGATGAACCCCTCCGTGATGGTGTCTAGATTGGATCTGGTGGTTCTAGAACTTGCGGCGGCTGGAATTGTGTTTCGTCGACTCCCCTAGAGTTTTTGGATTTTCGGGGTATTTATAGAGCAAAGAGGCGGCACGGGAGGCCACCGAGGTGGGCACAACTCACCAGGGTGCACCTGGGCCCCCAGGCGCGCCCAGGTGGGTTGTGCCCCCCTCGGTGGCCTCCCTCTGGTACTTCTTTTGGCCCAACTTGTGTCTTCTGGTCCAGAAAAAATCTCCAGAAAGTTTCGCTGCATTTGGTTTCCATTTGGTATTGATTTTCTGCAAAGTAAAAAACAAGCAAAGAACAACAACTGGCACTAGGCACTATGTCTAGTCCCAAAAAATGATATAAAGTTGCTATAAAATGATTTTAGAACATCGAAGAATGATAATATAACAGCATGGAACAATAAAAAATTATAGATACGTTGGAGACGTATCAACCTACTGAAATATCTTTGCAAATGGATGATAACTGTTATACCTATCGATAATTGTGAGGATGTGCCTGTTGTAGTTGCAAATGTTACCATCTTAACATACTTCGTTTTACTTGATATGCCCGAGGACGACAACATGTCAATTAGCCTTGGTAGACCTTTTTTGAATATTTCAGGGGCTGTTATTGATTGGAACAAAAGCAAGGTCACTTTTCATGTCAATGGTAATGAGCATGCGGTGTATTTTCCGAAGAAACAACTCCAAGTGAATACTATCAACTCTATTGAAAGAATTATGACAATCACTATTGGAGGCTTTGAATTCCCTTTTTCGTATGTCAGGGAAATATGAAACAATTATTGTTGGGAAGATGCATATCCCCATTGAGGTAACCTAGTGTTATATGATGATTCTTTGGTTTCATGTCACTCGGAAATAGTTTGTTAATAAGACTTGATCAACCTAATTAATGGATTCTTTTTGAGGGGCATGTGGTCGATGAATTTAGGAAACACAAAATACTGTAATCATAGTTTACTCCCTGTTATTTATAGTTTACTAAAGTAAAATGCCATGATTATCCTGTTTTTTAAATTATTCGTGCAATAAAAAAGGACCCAAAAATTAAAGTGCTCGGAATGTCTTAAAATTTTAACATGATTTTTTTGGAATGTATAAGAATTTTTGGCATTGAATACATCCCAGGGGGTTGCCCCTGTTGCTCACAAGGCAACAGGGCGTGGCCACCTCCTAGTCGTGCGAAGATGCCATGTGGGGTCCACAGGACCCCACTCACTTAGTACATCAACCCACTTCATCTCTTACCTCCAGAAAAAATTGTGGAGCTCTCTCTCTATCTCGTGTTCTTTCTCCCAAACCTGATATTTTTGATCTCTTTGCTCGGAGCTCCATTTTCGAAACTGTTTTGGGGGATTGTTCCTTGGTATGTGACTCCTCCATTGCTCAAATTAGTTTTTGTTTTAGTGGATTATATTTTGCATATTTTTCTGCTATTGGTCCTACTGAAAATGAGCTTGCATATTGATTTCTTTAGTTCCAAGTAGTTTGAATACTTGATATAGTATCTAGACAACCATAGGAGTAGTTTCTATCAATCCTGTGAAGTTTTGTTATTATCTTTTTATGGTCCAAAAATTTCCAAAAATTATTCCTATGAAAATGAACTTCTTCCGGAGAGGATCTTCGAGCTGGAGTCCCAAGGGGATCTTTCGGGATAACCTGGACCGTGACCTCAACATTCCTCGGAGGATGGAGGTCCGGCTATGCGAATGACCACACAATGCCTTCATGAACGAATCTGGGTTTCACTAAGAGTTTGCAAAATTCATTGCAAATGCCAGGTTGATCAACTTCCTTGCAGATGAGTGTGATAAATACCACATCCTTACAAACTCCTTTGTGCAAAATTTATATTTCGTACCTACGCTCGATATTCCCATGGTATGCTTTGATTTATGTGTTGGACATCATGAGATACCACTTGCAGAATTTTGCGAGATATGTTTGATTCCCTCTGATGGGGAATTGAGAGAGCCTCGACCAGAGGAGTTCGAGGACTTCCTCTGTACTTTAACTATGGGAGAATATAGGGGCATGTCGAGATCCCGAGTTACTAGTTTTCATTTTTCCTGATGTGCAATACTTTGCTTTAGTCATAGGGAAAGGTTTCACTGCTGGGGAGGAAGGTGGCACACTCAGTGCCCCTGACCTTGCCATATTACACCGAACACTTTTCAGTGAAAACACTTATAGCTTTGGAGCTACCATTGCGCATCGCTTGCACACTAACAGGACCAGGGGTAAAATTCATGGTGGTATTTATGCTACTTGCTTGGCGAGATGTTTCTATGTTGATATAGGCCACAGTGTTTATTTTCTACCTAGGATTTACTTAGACCACCAGTCCATGATAGATCACCATTTTATTGATGATCTTGAGCCTCCTCACCACATTCGTTATAACTTGGTATTTAGCGAGAACACTCATGATACTATTCCATTGCCTACACCCTCTTTGTTTGATTCTCATGCCAGGCACGCATATGTCATCATGCCACCGGATATCACTGCTTACAAGAGCGAGTTGGCCGCGGCGGGGAACGAGGCCCAGCCTTGGGATGCTCAAGTGCCTCTGCCCATCCACTTTCCTCCCGGACCCGATGGATACTATGGGTGGTGATTACCAAGCTAGGCCAAAAGCCTAAACTTGGGGGAGTACGTTTTCTCACTAACATTACGTTCATGTTCAAAGATTCATTCAATTGTCAGTGTTCATCCTTTTTCATTTGTATATCCATGTTAGTTTTATTTTCCTTTCTTCTTGTGTGTTTGAAAAACTTTGGAAAATCCAAAATATTTCTTGCTTCTTTTCGGTTTTTATTTCTTGTTTATTTAGTAAGATTACTCGTTTCTTCCTTTTCTTGTTGGAGCTTTCCCGTGTAAATAGTTTTTCTCGCCTTTTGTTTTCCTTCATTAGTATGTTTCCTTTAGAAAGACTAAAAACTCCAAAAATATTTTAGTGTGTTTCTATGAATTTCTTTTCTTTTCTTTGAGTCTTCGTAAGGATAAGACCGCGATAAAGTTGTTGAGTGGCTCTCATATGCTTTGTTGCTAATCTAACGAAGAGCCAACATTACCTTATCGTCTCCTTTGAATGAAATGTTTGCAGAGTCCAGCTTAGTCCACGACACTCTTGCACTATTATTATTTTCATCTCGTTCGATCGTGCAAGTGAAAGGAAATAATGTCGATGATTTGATGAAGTGACTGTGGCAAAGAAAAGTTGGTATGAACTCTCCTTGTATTTTTTATAAATATGTTTAACTCAGCATCCATGATTCAGCATGTTTGTGATGACAATTAGATATTATAGTTTCTCATGCCATGTTTAAGTAGCTAGGAGTGGATAATGATTTATCTTGAGTGTCAACATGCATTAAAATGGTTATGATGTAATATGCTAGTATGGTATCCTCCTCTGAATGTTTCAAGTGGCTTGACTTCGCACATGTTCACACATGTAGTTGATTCAAAACCAACGTAGCCTCCATGATATTTATGTTCATGGTGTTTATATCCTACTCATGCTAGTATTCAATGTTAATTATTAACAATGCATGATTATGACCATTGTCGCTCTCTTTTTGGTCGCTTCTGAACCTATTTGCTAGCCTTCTCCTGTACTAAGCAAGAATGCTGCTTATGCATCCAAATCCTTAAACCAAAGTTTTTCTAGATGAGTCCACCATATCTACCTATGTGCGGTATTACTCTACCATTCCATGTAAATTTGCATGTGCCACCTCTAATCATTAATATAATCATCTGTTTTGTGTGCCTGTACTACTCATGAAGCGACAGGGGGCAGTCAATATCTTCAATGCTAAGCGGGTTATTCTCACAATGGGTGTTTATTCACTTGTCATTGCATGAGAGAGGCTGGTAATTGGGGTGATCAGTCCCATAATCAAAATAAAGAAAAATATAATGATCCCCAGGAAGGTTGATTGTATGGATGGCACCCGTGAATTCGGATAGCCATGACTTGTGTTTGAATGGTTGGGGGGTTAAACTTCACCTTTTCGCTTGGGAACTGCTGATAATGTGTTTAGCATGGAAGATATTGAAAATCTTAAATCGTAACATTGACAGGAAAGGTATACCTCTCAAAATGTATTCATCTCTTATTCAAACTTCGAGCTCTGGTACCTCTGCAAATATATGATTCACTCTGCGAAGGGACTTCCTATTTACTTTTATGCTATTTACTTTATTGTTGAGTCATCACCTTCTTAATTAAAGCACCAGTCTTGAGAGCGTTATTGTAATTCTTATGCATTGAGTATAGTTAATATTGTGTGCACCATGATTGGATCTCTTCTACCATGAATTACAATGTTTATTCATTGCTTGAACTTTAGAGGTGCTCTGCATTTATGTTTTGCGGTCTAAGAAAACTCTAGCGAGATACCATGTTATCATATTATATCATGATTGTTTTGACAAATTGTTGTCATTTGACATATGTTTTTATTGCTCGCTAGTTGATTGTGCCATTGATATGAGTAAATGTGATTTTTAAGTATTATCATTTGCATGTTTAGTTCACGATCTTTGCTGAAAACTTTGGTGCTATTTAAGCTTATATATAGATACACGAACAAAAGAGTTCATAATTTTTTTATTTATCGCTTTCAGTTTGTCAACTGAATTTGCTTGAGGACAAGCAATGAGTTAAGCTTGGGGGAGTTGATACGTCTCTGTCTTATCTTCTTTTCCAAACACTATTGCTCTTGTTTTGGACTCTAATTTGCATGGTTCGAATTCAACTAACCCGGAATGATGCTGTTTTCAGCAGAACTACCATGATGTTGTTTTTTGTGCAGAAACAAAAGTTCTCGGAATTGGATGAAACTTTTTGGAGATTTTTTATGGAATATATAAAAAATACTGGAGCCAAGACCGACCAGAGGGGGCCCACCTATTGCCCACAAGGGAACATGGCGTGACTACCCCTAGGTGCACCATGTTGCCATGTGGGGCCCACATGGCTCCACTGACCCTAATCTCAAGCCTATAAATTCCTTTTCCCCAAGAAAAAAATAAGAGAAGAAGTTTCATCGCATATTACGATGGAGCTGCCTCCACCTCCTGTTCTTCAATGGGAGGGCTGATCTAGAGTCAGTTCGGGGCTCCAGAGAGGGGGATTCATCGCCATCATCCTTAGCAACCTTTCTCTATCACCAATTTCATGATGCTCATCACTGGGAGTGAGTAATTCCTTCGTAGGATTACTGGACGGTGACGGAGTTGGATGAGATTTGTCATGTAATCGAGACAATTTATTAGGATTTGATTCTAGTATCCACTATGTTCTGAGATTGATCTTGCTATGACTTTGCTATGCTTAATGCTTGTCACTAGGGCCTGGGTGCCATGATTTCAAATCTGAACCCTCTATGCTTTCATGAATGTATTTGAGTTCTTGATCCTATCTTGCAAGTTGTATGCACCTATTACTTGTTTTGATCCGCATACCCCAAAGTGACAATAGTGGGGATTCTTCCTGGTGATGACTATAGTATGGGGAGTTCATGCATTCACCATGTGTTAATGTTTTGTTCCGGTTCTCTATTAAAAGGAGGCCTTAATATCCCTTAGTTTCCTTATGGACCCCATTGCTACGGGAGGGTAGGACAAAAGATGTCACGCAAGTTCTTATTATAAGCACGCATGACTATGTATGGAATACATGCCTACATTACATTGATGAATTGGAGCTATTGTGTATCGCTCTAGGTTGTGGCTATTATATGGTTAATTTCATCCAACACAAATATCCATCACTGATCCAATGCCTATACTTTTTGCATATTGATCTTTGCTAAGTTGCTTTCATTGCTCCTGTTGTTACAATCACTATAAAACTACTACTGTTACTACTACTATCAAACTATCATACTACTGTGCTACTAAACACTTTGCTGTAGATATTTAGTTCTCCAAGTGACTTGAATTACCAACTCAACTATTAATACCTACAAATATTAGCTTCAATCGGTTAATTAGACTGCTAATACTACCGGCCTAGAAACTTTGTCCTCACCTTTTTTAAGCTGTAGAAATCAACACAATTCTCAAGGAATTGCCGACTGATTGAGCTCCTGGACCTGATGGCTTCAATGGATTATTTGTCAAGAGATGCTGGCCTATAATTGAGAAAGATTTTTTATAGCTTATCCAGGACTTCTATGATGGGAAACTGTCTTTGGAAAATATTGATGGTTCTTTGATCACCTTAATACCAAAGATGCTCTACCCAGAATGACTTGCTGATTTTAGGCCCATTTCTCTGACTAACACATGTTTGAAATTCCTCACCAAGCTTTTGGCCAATAGATTACAAAAAGGTTATTCTTTAGTGCATAGACAAAAATCAGTATGGATTTTTGAAAGGCAGAGCAATTCAAGATTGCCTTGCCTGGGCTTTTGAATACATTCACCAATCTAAGCAGTCCAAGAAGCCTATCATTATATTAAAACTTGATTGTGCCAAAGCCTTTGATACAGTTGAGCTTGAGGTTTTTTTGCAAGTCCTCACATATAAAGGCTTTGATGCAAAATGGATTGCATGGGTCAAGGAGATTCTATCCTATGGATCATCTTCTGTGCTTTTGAATGGTATTCCTGGAAAGCAATTGAAATGCAAATGTGGGGTCAGACAGGGGGACCAACTGTCTCCACTTCTGTTTGTCATTGCTGCAGATCTTTTACAAACAGTGGTTAATGATATGTTGCAGGAGGAGTTCTATCACTTCCAATTCCATATCATGATATTGATTTTCCTACTATTCAGTATGATGATGACACCATTATAATTTTATCTGCTATTGAGGACCAGCTAGTTGCTCTCAAGAACATGCTACACATCTTCCAGCAGTCAACTGGACTTAAAGTGAACTTTTCTAAATCCTCCATGGTGCCCTTGAATGTTGAAGCTGTTGAAGCACAGAGGTTGGTTGATATTTTGGGTTGCAAGATTGGACAATTGCCCTTTACTTACCTTGGTCCGCCACTTGGTACTACAAGGCCCAAAATCAGTGAGCTTATGCCTTTAGTTGACAGTGTTGAAAGGAGGTTGTCTGTCAATTCTTCCATGCTCAACCAAGGTTCCAGGTTGCAGCTGCTCATTTCTTTGCTCACATCTCTGCCTATTTACTTCCTTTGCAGCCTTCATATGCCCCGGTATTATCAAACAACTAGACAAGATTTTGAGGCAGTGTCTATGGAGAGAAAACTCTGATGCTCCAAAATAGTCTCTGGCGGCTTGGGATCTAGTTTGCAGACCTAGGGATAAAGGTGGCCTGGGTATTATAAACTTGCACATCCAAGACCAAGGGCTTTTGATCAAGCACTTACACAAATTTTATAATAAAGTTGATGTCCCCTTGGTGCAGTTGATTTGTGACAATTACTATGATGGTATTGTTCTTCACGCCACGGTGATGGCATGATCTTTCTGGTGGAGGATGTTATTAAATTGAGTGATCATTATCAGTCCATTGCTTTAGTGCATATTAACATGGGGGATTCTGCAGTTTTTTGGCTTGATGCTTGGCATGTGGGGGGATCTTCCGGGCCATTATATCTCAGGCTGCCAAAGCTATATTCTTTTGTTATGGATGAAAAAGTCTCTGTTAGGGATTTTCTCCAAAACTAGGATCTGTTCTCCATGTTCTATCTGCCAATCTCTCAGGAAGCAACCTCTGAATTGCAGATCCTGGAAGGGTGGTTGTTCCATCTACAGAGAGATCCATGACTGCCTAACGTCTGGATATGGGCCTGGGAAATCTGGACAGTACAAAGCAAAAAGTTTCTATGACATCATGCACACCCACCTTCCAGTCATTCAACCTTGTAAGTGGTTATGGCAGAGCAGGTGTACTATGAAGATAAATGACTTTGGTTGGCTTCTCTTCTTTGATAGGCTTAATACCAACGACATGTTGGTTAGAAGACACCGGAGGTCCCCCTGGAATGATAATCTCTGTGTCATTTGCAATGCTTATGTTTATGAAGATAGAGTTCATCTCTTCTTCCAATGTAACTTCAGTTGCAGAGTATGGTATTACTTGCAAATTGACTGGAGCCATGGATCTAACATTTAGCAATGCATCTCTCAAGCCAGAACACGATTTTGTCATCCTTTATTCTTTGAGGTTATGCTCATGGCTGCATGGAATATATGGATCCTGAGGAATGGGAAAACATTCACAGGGGAACGTGCTACTTTTGCTACCTGGAGGTGTAAATTTGTACATGATATTCTCCTACTTTCTCAACTTAGAGATAGCACCAAGCAGAAGCTTATTTCTTGGGTAAATACCCTTTTGTAATTGTAAATATGCCCTTTCATAGTTTAGACTTGTAGCATTAGAAACCTTCTATACAGTTCCCGTTTCTTAATAAAGGGTTGTGGGGTTTTACCCTACCGTAAATATTCAAAAAAATAATTACAAATATTCTTTGGCTCCCCTTGTGTCGAATCAATAAATTTGGGTGAAATATTACCCTCAAAGACTGTCGCGATCCCATATACTTGTGGGTTATCAGGGCTGGGCTATGTCTAGCTTAGCTAGGCCGGCCTGGCTAGTTGGCTCGGCTGGGCCTTTTTCTTTTTTATGTTCTTTTTGCCTTCTCTATTTTATCTCTTCCTTTTCATTTGAATTTGAATTTGATTTTTCTTCCTAGAGAAAACTTTATCTAAATCCAAACATGAATATTTTTGACTGTGCCTTCATTTTATTTGGCTCTTCTGAGCATACATTTTCTGCACTTTATTTTCCATCTTGAATTTCAATTTGGTTTAAGATGAAATATGTTTGAAATCCAATTTGGAAAATTTGGCAAAAGGTCAAGCCTATTATTTGGACATATGGGATTCACTTTCTTGCCAAATAATTGAAATCCCCCCTTTTTTTGTAAAAATCCCTATTTGATTTTTGAATTGATTCCAACCAATCCACTCCAATAATTTAGGGAAATTTATTAGGGCTTGAATATCATCTAGGTCTTATTAAGGATAGCCTTATGCCCATTTTTTTAAATTTTCAACCTATTTTGGGATTCAAATTTATTCCCTAAACCTTGTAGGGTTCATTCTGTCTCCCCAAAATTTCAAACAAGGGTTTCAATGTGGCCATAAGGTCCTTGGCCCTCTAGGTGAATTCAAACAGAACAAACAAGTCAACCATTAAGAAAATTCCAAGGCAATATTTAGCTAGAGGCTAACAAGCATAGGTTTTCCTAGAAAAAACTTTAATTACCTGTGAAATTTTTAACATACTAGATTTGGGAAAAATCTGGGATGTGACACTTTGGAAATTATATTGGATGGACTTTACCTCACAAATATCCTAGCCTAATGCAATAATGTTGCATTGATCACACATGTGGACAATATAGCATGGTCTGGCATAGAGCGTCCGCGTTTTATCCTTTTTGGTGAGACACATTGATAACCGTATGTTACGAAATGAAGGGAGGAGATGATCTGGGGGTGTTGGTGGAGTAGGGTTGGCAGTTTCATTATTTTAGGGAACCACGCCCCTTTTCCCCATTAAAACAACGCTTGCCGGGGCTGCATTTACACCACCGCTCCTCTTTCGCACACCAGATCTCCTCACCCTCAAGTTTTACACCAGTTTGGCTCGCCGCCGCATCGCCTTCGCCGGAATCCGTCCACTCTCGCACTCATATGAGGTACGAATCACGCATCCACCCACTCTTCTCTTTGTTGTCCAAATCTTTGACGTGTTTGATGTGCGTTGTTCTTATGTCAGATTTTTTTGCGAAATCGTGCAGAGTGGATCTAGGATAGAAGTGGTTTTAAGGTTGAATACAAGTTCATTTTCTGCCAGGCGGTGAGGCGCACTTTAATTTTTGTTATTACGATGCATTGATTTCATCCATGTGTTCACCACGACAAGGATTTTGGGGGCTAGGGTTTGGTCATGGAGGGGTGGGGTGGGAGGATGCGGGATCTGACCCCGCATGATGAAATTATGGTTGATCGGGAAGCGAAGTGGCTCGGTCTTTAGGTTCTAGTCTTGTAAAGTTCTATTTGTGAATTAGTAGAGTTGGGGGGAACAAAAGACACAAGATGATGCATGTTCGTGCGGTGGTTGGGGGAAGTGCTTGGGCGGGCGTACATGCATCTTGGTATTATCTAGCTATGATTTCTATCTGGACCCCCTTGGTGGTGAGCTGGACTTTATTATGATTCATCAATTTCATCTATGTGCTCACCACGACAAGGATTTTGGGGGCTAGGGTTTGGTCGGGGAGGGGTGGGGTGGGAGGATATGAGATCTGACCCCGCATGATGAAATTGTTGTTGATTGGGAAGCAGAGTGGCTCAGTCTTCAGTTTCTGGTCTTGTAAAGGAGTGTTTGCGAATTAGTAGAGTTAGGGGAACATGAGACACGAGATGATGCATGTTTGTGCGGTGGTTGGGGAAGTGCTTGGGCGGGCGGACATGCATCTTGGTATCATCTAGCCATGATTTCTATCTAGACCCCCCCCCCCTTGGTGACCCCCTACGGTTTTCTAATCCTCCAATTTTTTATTGATTTTCCTCTCGTTGAAGGAACATATATATGGTTTACAAGTTTTTTGATCTTACATGCATCTTTCCTTCTAACATTGCCGCAGGGGGCGATAGGTGTTGGAAACAAAAGAAGGAAGATTCTCATGTCCAGAGCCCATCACCAAAGGTAATTAATCTATGCACACAATTACTTCATATGCATGCTTTATTCACATGTCTTTGGCAACTATTTGTGACATTAAATTAATTTCTAGTTCGCTTATGTGTGTCCTATTTTACATAGATTCCATGGCAATCTCTCCGGTACATCCCAACAATTTTTATTTGCTACTGATTTTGTGACTACACATCATATATGACAACTTTTGTTGTCCACATATGGATTTCGTGTTACCTGGGAGACACATTTCACTTTTTTGGTAAAAAAATTCTATGAAATAGAATGTCATTCTCTACATATGCATGCATAACAACTTCTTTCCTGATTTTTTGGTCACACCATATCTCTCAAAACATTTGTAGTGTCCTCATTTTTTTACATTCTCCCATGTGTGCATATTGTACATTTATCTCATGGCACCCCTTTGCAAAGGGGTGTCACTTTTTTCTTTCTTGAGGTGTGGATACATATTGACAACTTTCTTGTTCATAAATGGATTTATATATTTGTTTGGCGTGTGGAAAGTTTTGTTTACTTAACACTATAGGGCCAAGTTCCACAGCCAAATTTCCTTTCACGCCCCATGATTTTGCTGATTTTTCACGCACACCCTCTCCATTTTTGCATTTTCTTTGTCATTTGCAGCTACTTCATGTTGACAACTTAGACACTAAACATCTGTAACTTGAAATAAATATATCCCGTGAACCTTTCGTTGTATCCTCATGAAAAACAAGCTCATTTCTCAGATGATAAAGGTAGACATTGAGGTTGATGGCTCTTTCAACAATATGCACGCAGTTCAAGGAAATCTTTACACAATTAACATGGAAACTTATACTTATATGATAGTAGTTCATGCTCACATGTCATGGCAACTTTAGTAGGGCCAAGTACTGGTGGTATCAACTTTTTTTGCTTGCACATGGTATGCTTCATGATAGGGTTGTCTAGTTTCTCTATGCAAACAAATTTTCCTCATCTTCTCTATTTTTCACTATTGGTCTATGAATGCCAATGAACTACATCTTCTTCTTGTGCATAAACTACATCTTCTTCTGGGGCATATAGGGATTTAAGATATGGAATGATCTCAATACGACTCCTACTAGTTCTACCAAGGTACATTATTTGGTCTTATGTTCTTATCCATTTCCTCTGAGTGCACCATTCGACTATGTGCCATTTTGGAGTATGACCTTGCGTGTTTTCTTTTCCATCCTGGTATTTGTGTTTTTGGATATTGTGTGTGCAACTACGAAAATAACCACGACACATGGGAACTCTCACACACACCATATGGTCGTTTTATTTAGCAAAACATGGCAAACTTTCCTAGCATATGCATAACAGATTGGCGTTGGAATGGAGGCAAACCTAATTGGCTTGTGTTGATGGCAATCTGACACATACTTATATGCTGACATTATACCACAAAACACATGTCAACTTTTAGATAACTACATGGCAACACTAGGTATCAACACATGACAACCTTTTGTTTCCTGGGTTCTCGAGGGAAATTAGAGGGGGTGAAAACTTATCACATGTGGATGGAAGCACTAGAGCATGATACATAGAAGTCTTTTCCATACATTTTTCATTTGACCCATGTTTTTATATGGAGGGTGGAACATTACCATAACCTTAGATGACCACTCCAAAGCACAAGGCATCACAATTTTCATTCAACATTCATGTTTTTTTTTACTTTGGAGATAGTGGGAGGGGGAATTGGTGTTGATGGATAGTTGTATCCCTGGGTCGCATGTACCGCAAGGGACATATATGCATAGGGACATGGGGGTTCAAGGGACCCATACATGGGAGACCGATTTAATGGAAGGTGACTTCCGAGGTTTCCTATAAAGGAAGTCAAGGCCTTTCAAAACTAGGGAAGAGTCCAATTCTTAGGGACAAGCATCACTACTGTGTGTGTGTGGGGGGGGGGGCTGCCATATTTCACATATACAAGGTCGTCTGACACCACAGAGAAGAACCAAGATGTACACACATTGCAACCTGCCCATAGAAGCCACATCAATCCATGACATCCAGTCTAGATCGACCCCTAGAACTGGACGAGTTGCCTCCCAACTTGTCAAAACCCTCTTTGTAAATCTCCATTGTACTCTATATCAAGATTAATCCCATATAATTAAGCATGAGTGGAGCTATTAGCCCCCCCCCCCCTCCCAAGGGGAAGGAGGGGCACTGAAATAATATGTGAGTCCCGTACCGCTAAGAGGTGCCAGGTGAAATTATCCTCGACAATTGCATGTGCCCTCTTCTCTGTTCTCTACAAGGATATCCCTATTGTGACAGGGGGCGGCTGGGGGTTGTACAAAGGAGAGGGAATCAGGTGGAGTGACGGGGGGGGGGGGGGGCGCAGTTACGGGAGAAACGATGTCGATGTTATTTCACCGATGGGGTTTTAGGAGAAGCTATGGTGATCTATCAATACGAGAACCCGCAACATGTCAGATCGGGGAGGGAGAGGGGCGGGGTGGTTGGGGTGTTTTTCTGAAGGAGGAAGAAACTCGTCGCAGAGTCAGGATGAACCTAGACCGGTTTTAGATCTAGTGGCCCCGCGCTCACACTTGCTGGTTGAAGAGTTTGATCACAAGACTTCTCTCTATTGCCCGGTCATGGCGTAGCTCGCGGCTCATTCCAGTGTGAATCATTTCTATCGCGCGTCGTTGTGCCAGGGGGACAGCGAACCTACGTTCATGCCATATTTGTGTCCAATAACATACCCGCTTGAAACAGAGCAACTAAAAATTGCAGGAGTGGAAAAATCACAGGAATTCTAATGCCATTTAATCTGTTGAATAAGAAATTATGTTCAATTTGAGTTCTAACCTAAAACAGGGGAATGAAATATACATGAATTCATGACACAAGTTGGAAAAAACGAAAGATAAGACCACATGTATGATTTCCAGCAAAGTTCCTAGGGATTTTCCAATTCATAAAAAATCTGGTGAAGCATTTCTTTATTCCGAATGATACCATAGGAACTATTTATATAGGTATTTAGTTCTCCCAATTCCTAACTTTTTCCTTTTTTATTAAACGAGGCCTAGAAGTAGGATAGAAAATCATTTTAATTGTTTAAAAAGGTCAGCATTAAAGCTCGTAAGCTCTGGTTAAGCCAGCCGGAAAAAAACGGGTCGCAAGGTGCCGATAACTTTTGCCACTCTGGTTAAGCCACATCTCTGCACCAAAGCTCCCCTGTTTCCGCAAGCTTCAGGCCAAAGGTTCAGGCTGTAGGCAGGTGCGTCGTATAAATACTCTACCATCAAGTAGATTCTGCATGGACCTCCAGCTTTGGGCGCGCGTTCTGGCGCCGCTCCGCAGCTGGCCGGCACGTATGTACGGTGACCAAAAGGGCGACGAGATAAGTAACGCGGGGAAGGAGGCAGCTGCGACCGTGTGGGCCGCAGAGCTGACAAAACCCGGGGTGGAAGTAAGCAAGCAGCATGCAGGGGCACAGCTAGCTCTGCTCGCTCGTAGCTACCCGTTCCTTTCCATCCCAGCCTCGGAACTCGGAGCCCATCGCCCGTCTCGGAAGGATGGCGATGGCTCTGGAAAGCCCAACGTGCCGACGCGCCCGACACAGCCAACGCCAGGAGGCATGCCGCGAGCACGTATAAACAGCGCACGCACATGCGTCTCTCCCTCTCTCTCCAGTTAGTAAGGAGCGATGCTGCCTCCCGTTTCGCCACAGCTCCCTCCCCCACGCAACTGTACTATAAAAGTTTCGCTTCCTAGGCTCGGCTGCGGCGGTGTCCGAAGCTGATCTGCGCGGCGCTGCTAGCGCTCGCGGCCGGCGCGCGGCCGGCCGTCTCGGTGGGCTCTCCGGCGCTTTACCGGGAGGTGGAGGTACGTGCGTTTGTCGCTCTCGTTTCATTCGGAGCCGTCAACTTTGCTCTCGTTTCACCATGCCATCTCCATCGATCGTAGTAGCAGCGGCTTCGGCAACCTAACGCCTTTGTTTCACCGCCGTTTCATTCATGTTCGGGGTCGGAACGGCGGGGGAATTCTTGGTGCCCGGCCGGGGGTGATTCTTGTGTAGCACCAGCAGTAAATAAATCTTGAACCGCCTTGGCTGCTGCTTAAGTGCTTATTATATGCTGCGAGGATCCGGTATTCCGGTAGGCTACCTTCTCATCATCTGAATCCTTCGAAATCGTGCAACCGCAAGCCAGTCTGTGCTTGCCTGCACGCGTTGTACTAGTCATAGCAGTTTCGCCTGGGGTGGCCATTGTTGGTGTGATGTGAGCTGATGCATTCTTCTTCATATGCCCTCGAGAACCGTCGGGTTGCCGCTGAAAAGCGAGCCCGTGTCTTTTCCTTCAGACAGTGAGAAGTCATGTGTTATCATCCGTCGATTCTGTCTGATTCTTCTTTTCCATACCATAGCACCCTGTCTGATTTTTCTTTTCCACACCATCCTAGGGACGTCGGCTCTATCTGATTTTGCTTTTCCATGCCATCAGGTCGACTCTTGTCTGATTAATAACTGTCTTCTTTTTGAGTGAAGTCTGGTATGACATTTTTTATAGAACACGAAGAGTCAGTATGAGATTAGTATCTGTCGCAAAAAAAACACTATATTGCTGTATCTCTGGGCCTCTAACAGGCCCACTAGTGCAGGACAAACTCTGGGCCTAGATTCCCTCTAGATGGTCCAGCCCAAAAATAAAAGGTAGACATGCATTTTCACGTGCATGACTGACTTTCTCAAAAAACAAAAAAGAAAGAATGCATGACTGACTTTGCTATTTGTCACCTATCTATTTTTCCATTTTTGATGACACCACCTTTGTCACCTCTCTGAATTGAAGAGCACCGTGTCGTAAGACTCCTTATACTAATCCAACCCCCAAATTAGAAACGGCGATCTTGGCAGCATTAGGCAGTAGCAAACGGCCACACACGGTTTACTCATGTCCTTGTCTCTCACGCTAACGCGCGTAATGCTCAGTCGTCGGTACTGAGGCATCTCGGCGGCGGCAGTTGCCGGCTAGCTATTGAATGAAACCAGCAGACCCCGCGAGTTCGTCTCGTATACCAGGCTTAACTCGCGGCCACGTTTGGCGCTTTGGCAGTACCCTATCTATCCAGTACAAGACGAACTATTTACTACTGTATCTATCTATCTATCTATCTATCTATCTATCTATAGCTCACCGTTTTCTCACGTGAATTTAATAGCTATCTAATGCTTTAATTCATGCTTATCTCTTGCATGCTGCAGGCTATAAATAGAGAGCGTGGCGCACAAGACTGAACCACACACACCACAACCACCAAGCAAGAGCGTACGTAGATAGTGGTGAGGAGAGATAGGATGGCGTCGGAGATGAGCAAGGATGTGAAGTTCTCCGAGGAGGAAGTCACCTCACACCCGCGCGTTCTCGAAGGTGAGGAGCAGGCGGTTGCGCCGGCGCGGCAGTCTTCCATCTTCGCGCTGACGCTGGACGAGCTGCAATACTCGGTGTGCGAGGCAGGGCGCAATTTTGGGTCCATGAACATGGACGAGTTCATGAGCAACATATGGAATGCCGATGAGTTCCAAGCAGCGACCGGCGGTGGCTTGGTGGGCATGGAGGTGGCTCCTGTGGTAGGTGCTGGTGGGGGCGGAGGTGGCCTTGATGCAGGAGGAAGCAACCTAGCCCGGCAGGAGTCGTTCTCCTTGCCTCCCCCGCTGTGCCGGAAGACGGTGGATGAGGTGTGGGCTGAGATCAACAGGGAGCCCCGCCCGGTGCATGCCCAGCCTCAGGCCGCGCGACCCTCACAGCAGCCTCCTGTCCAGCCATCGGTTCCGGCCAACGACCGGCAGGGGACCCTAGGCGAGTTGACATTGGAGCAGTTCCTTGTCAAGGCCGGCGTGGTCCGGGGATCTGGCGCCGGCGGCCAGGCGCCTGTGCCGGTCGGCATGGTCCATGGACAGATGAACCCCGCACAACAGGGGCAGCAGCCTGGCCCAATGATGTACCCAATTGCACCAGCCAATGGCATGTTCCCGGCGATGGGCGACGGCATGGGGTTCATCCCCAATGGGTATGCAGGGATGGTTGTGGTGCCGCCGCCACCACCTCCTCAAGGTGGGGTGGTGGGTATCGTGAGCCCCGGGTCGTCGGACGGGAGGAGCGCCATGACGCAGGCTGACATGATGAACTGCATGGGCGAAGGAGCGATGATGGAGAATGGCGGCACCCGGAAACGCGGTGCCCCAGAGGATCAGTCTTGCGAGAGAAGCATCGAGCGCCGCCACCGCCGCATGATCAAGAACCGTGAGTCAGCGGCACGATCGCGTGCTAGGAAGCAGGTACTTACCTTCCTGCCAAAATTGTTGGTTTTTATGCAATGCTATTTCTGTAACGGTGGTAACAATGTTGGTGACACCTACACTACCTGTCTTTCTAAATCCTACAGGCTTATACCGTGGAGCTTGAAGCTGAACTGAACCACCTCAAGGAGGAGAACGCTCGTCTGAAAGCCGAGGAGGTACAGAGCTGCTGACCAGTGAAAACCATGAGAAAATTCAGTTTTCATATGCTTTTCAGATCTTACCATTACTAAATTGTTTCATTGTTTTGTTGCAGAAGACAATTCTGCTGACCAAGAAACAAATGGTATGTACAGTTTCCAACCATCACCTGGCAATCCTCCTACACTCGCCCCACTTGCCAATTGCTTGTAACAAATCCACTATTATTGCTAAGTCTTAAAATAGTCAATGTGTGCATGCTGATGGAAATGCCTTGTGGCGGCGATCTTTTTTTACAGCTGGTGGAGAAAATGATAGAACAGTCCAAAGAGAACGTGAACGCCAAGAAGGGTGCCCCCCTCTCGCGGCACTGCGGCAGCTGCATCTGGTGAAAGGTGACCCGCCATCCAGCTTCCATAGCCGTGCTCGCAGGAGGATGAGGAGGAATTGTGGTGTTTAAGCGGGGTCGTATAGTAATTTACTAGTAGTACCTAAAACCATAAGGACCCGAATGTCAGTGTTTATCTGGTCAAGCAAGTGAACTTTGTTGTTGTTACTGTTCATAGGTATATGGGTTTGTCAGACCTTCAGACAAATGGAACAAAAGAAGATTAGCAATATGTTGATGTGTACTCGCGCTTTAATGTGATGCAATGCATGTGGTCCATTTCTGGTGTGGGGGGGGGGGGTTAGAGTTTAGTCACGTAGACGCACTTTACTACATCAGAGAAATTTGAGGCATTCAAATAATTTTTAAATCTAGTGAAATTTGAGCTATTCAAACACGGGATCCCGTGAGCCTTGACAGGTGGTCACCCATCGCCATGCTTGGGTAGTCGATTCCCTTTCCCCTCCGCCACAGCTCGCTGCTTGAGGGTTCGGCTAGCTTTCAGTTGCGCTCTCTGGTTGGCCAACCATGATGGCTATCATCAACCTTTATGTTCTTACGACTGTGTGTATCGGAGGCGAGGGGTGATTCTCCTTTTCTCAGAAAAAATGCTCCTACACTTACCATCATTCGTCAGTTGCTTGCAAGAGCCTAATTGCCCAGTCTTAAAACAGTTAATGTGTGTGTGTGCTGATGGTAACACCCGGTGGCCGTGATTTTTTTTACAGCTGATGAAGAAGATGGAACAGTCAAAGGAGAATGTCAACGCCAAGAAGGGTGACACCCTATCACGGCGCTACGGTAGCTGCATCTAGTGAACGGTGACCCGTCATTCAACTTCCATAGCCGTGCTGGTAGGAGGAGGAGGACTTTAAATCTGGCTGTTTTGTGTGTTTGATGCAACTGCAGCGACATTTTTTTTTTGAGGGGAAACTGCAGCGACAATTGTGGTGTTGATAGTAGTTACCTTTTCTACTCAAAAGTGGGGTGATATATTAATTTACTAGTGGTAACTAAAATCCATAAGGACCCATGTATCGGTGTTTTCTGGTCAAGCAAGTAAACTTGTGTTGTTGTTACTGTTTATAGGTGATGACGGGTTTGTTAGAAACTTGAGACAAATGGAATAAAAGAAAATTAGCAATATGTTGATGTGTACTCGGAAAGTCCTCTTCTAATTCTGAGCTCAATTGAGTTCAGGATGAATATTAAATTCAAAAAAATGAAAAAGAAAACTTTAATAAATCTTGAATTTTTTGGGTGTAAAATTTGACAAATGTTCTCAGTGCTTGAAAATTTCATCCTGAAATATCATTCGTGGAAGTCATGGCAAAAGACAACACTCAAAAATGCATTCAAAAATAGCATTTATGGAGTGTCAAATTTTGCTTTTTTACCACGACTTCCAAGAATGTTATTTCGGGATAAAATTTGCAAGCATTGAGAACATTTTTCAAAGTTTGCACTTTTTTTACTTTTTTATATTATTATTCATTAGAGAGCACATGATCTCAGGGCCATACTTTGTGTCATGTGTACTCGCGCTTTAATATGATGCAATGCTATGTGTGTGGTCCATTGTCCGGTGTATGTTGGAGTCTTTGCCTTTGCTATCTTCGGAAGAAGTGAAGATGACACATGAGTTGAGTTTAGTCACATAGGTGCACTTTGTCGCGTAAGTGAAATTTGAGCCATTCAAATAGTTATTAAATACGATGAAATTTTAGCTATTCAAATAAGTGGTCAGACGAAATCCCATGAGAGTTGATAGTAGTTAGCTTTTCTTTTCGGAGCGGCTGCTGGGGAACGTAGCATGCAATTTCAAAAAAATTCCTACGATCACACAAGATCTATCTAGGAGATGCATAGCAATGAGTGGGGAGAGTGTGTCCACGTACCCTCGTAGACCGAAAGTGAAAGTATTAGGTTAACGCGGTTGATGTAGTCGAATGTGTTTGCGATCCAAACGATCAAGTACCGAACGTATGCCACCTCTGAGTTCAACAAACGTTCAGCTTGATGACGTTCCTCAAACTCTTGATTCAGCAGAGGGTTGAGGGAGAGTCTCATCAGCACGACGGTATGGTGACGGTGATGTCATCCGCACAGGGCTTCGCCTAAGCACTACGACGCTATAATCGGAGGAGTAAACTGTGGAGGGGGCCACCACACACGGCTAAGAGAATAACTGTTATGCTTTGGGGTGCCACCCTGCCCCCGTATATAAAGGAGGGAAGGAGGAGGCCGGCGACCAAGTGGACGCACCAAGGGGGGAGTCCTACTAGGACTCCACTCCTAGTAGGATTCGCCCCCCTTTTTTCCTTTCTCATCGGAGGGGAAAGGGGAAGGAGAGGGAGAGGGAAAGAGGAAAGGGGGCCGCGCCCCCTCCCCCTTGTCCAATTCGGACTCCCTGGGGGGGCACTCCACCCTGCGGGCTCCCCACTCTATCTCCCCTATGGCCCATGAAGGCCCATTAAGGGCTTCCGGTAACCCCTCGGTACTCTGATAAATATCCGAAACATCTCGAACCAATTTCGGTGTCCGAATATGATCGTCCAATATATCAATCTTTACCTCTCGACCATTTCGAGACTCCTCGTCATGTCCGTGGTCTCATCCGGGACTCCAAACAAACTTCGGTCACCAAAACACATAATTCATAATACAAATCGTCATCGAACGTTAAGCGTGCGGACCCTACGGGTTCGAGAACTATGTAGACATGACTGAGACGTATCTCCGATCAATAACCAATAGCAGAACCTGGATGCTCATATTGGTTCCTACGTATTCTACAAAGATCTTTATCAGTCAAACCGCAATAACAACATACATTATTCCCTTTGTCATCGGTATGTTACTTGCCCACGATTCGATCGTCGGTATCATCATACCTAGTTCAATCTCATTACCGGCAAGTCTCTTTACTCGTTCCGTAATGCATCATCCTGTAACTAACTCATTAGTCACATTGCTTGCAAAGCTTATAGTGATGTGCATTACTGAGAGGGTCCAGAGATACCTCTCCGATACTTGGAGTGACAAATCCTAATCTCGATCTATGCCAACCCAACAAACACCTTCGGAGACACCTGTAGAGCATCTTTATAATCACCCAGTTATGTTGTGACGTTTGATAGCACAAAAGGTGTTCCTCCGGTATTCGGGAGTTGCATAATCTCATAGCCAGAGGAATATGTATAAGTCATGAAGAAAGCAATAACAATAAAACTTAAGGATCATTATGCTAAGCTAACGGATGGGTCATGTCCATCACATCATTCTCTAATGATGTGATCCTGTTCATCAAATGACAACACATATCTATGGTCAGGAAACTTAACCATCTTTGATTAACGAGCTAGTCAAGTAAAGGCATACAAGGGACACTCTGTTTCATCTATATATTCACACATGTACTAAGTTTCCGATTAATACAATTCTAGCATGAATAATAAACATTTATCATGATATAAGGAAATATAAATAACAACTTTATTATTGCCTCTAGGGCATATTTTCTTCAGTCTCACACTTGCACTAGAGTCAATAATCTAGACTACATAGTAATGATTCTAACACCCATGGAGTCTTGGTGCTGATCATGTTTTGCTCATGGAAGAGGCTTAGTCAACGGGTCTGCAACATTCAGATCCGTATGTATTTTGCAAATCTCTGTGTCTCCCTCCTTGACTTGACCGCGGATGGAATTCAAGCGTCTCTTGATGTGTTTGGTTCTCTTTTGAAATCTAGATTCCTTCGCTAAGGCAATTGCTCCAGTATTGTCACAAAAAATTTCATTGGACCCGATGCACTAGGTATTACACCTAGATCGGATATGAACTCCTTCATCCAGACTCCTTCATTCGTTGCTTCCGAAGCAGCTATGTACTCCGCTTCACACGTAGATCCCGCCACAATGCTCTGCTTGGAAGTGCACCAACTAACAGCTCCACCATTCTATATAAATACATATCCGTTTTGTGACTTAGAGTCATCCGGATCAATGTTAAAGCTAGCATCGACGTAACCATTTACGACAAGCTCTTTGTCACCTCCATAAATCAGAAACATATCCTTAGTCCTTTTCAGGTATTTTAGGATGTTCTTGACCGCTATCCAGTGATCCACTCCTGGGTTACTTTGGTACCTCCCTGTTAAACTTATAGAAAGGCACACATCAGGTCTGGTACACAACATTGCATACATGATAGAACCTATGGCCGAGGCATAGGGAATGCCTTTCATTTTCTCTCTATCTATTGTAGTGGTCAGGCATTGAGTCTGACTCAACTTCACACGTTCTAACATAGGCAAGAACCCTTTCTTTGACTGGTCCATTTTGAACTTCTTCAAAACTTTATCAAGGTATGTGCTTTGTGAAAGCCCAATTAAGCGTCTTGATCTATCTCTATAGATCTTGATGCCCAATATGTAAGTAGCTTCACTGAGGTCTTTCATTGAAATATTCTTATTCAATTATCCTTTTATGCTATCCAGAAATTCTGCATTATTTCCAATCAACAATATGTCATCCACATATAATATTAGAAATGCTACAGAGCTCCCACTCACTTTCTTGTAAATACATGCTTCTCCATAAGTCTGTATAAAACCATATGCTTTGATCACACAATCAAAGCGTATATTCCAACTCCGAGAGGCTTGCACCAGTCCATAAATGGATCGCTGGAGCTTGCACACTTTGTTAGTACCTTTAGGATTGACAAAACCTTCTGGTTGCATCATATACAACTCTTCTTTAAGAAATCCATTAAGGAATGCAATTTTGACATCCATTTGCCAAATTTCATAATCATAAAATACGGCAATTGCTAACATGATTCGGACAGAGTTAAGCATCGCTACAGGTGAGAATGTCTCATCGTAGTCAACTCCTTGAACTTGTCGAAATCCTTTTGCAAAAAGTCGAGCTTTGTAGACAGTAACATTACCGCCAGCGTCAGTCTTCTTCTTGAAGATCCATTTATTCTCTATGGCTTGCCGATCATCGGGCAAGTCAACCAAAGTCCACACTTTGTTGTCATACATGGATCCCATCTCAGATTTCATGGCCTCAAGCCATTTTGCGGAATCTGGGCTGATCATCGCTTTCTCATAGTTCGTAGGTTCATCATGGTCTAGTAACATGACTTCCAGAACAGGATTACCATACCACTCTGGTGCGGAACGTACTCCGATTGACCTATGAGGTTTGCTAGTAACTTGATCTGAAGTTTCATGATCATCATTGTTAGCTTCCTCACTAATTGGTGTAGGTATCACTGGAACTGATTTCTATGATGAACTAATTTCTGATTCGAGAGAAGGTACAACTACCTCATCAAGTTCTACTTTCCTCCCACTCACTTTTTTTGAGAGAAACTCCTTCGCTAGGAAGGATCCATTCTTAGCAACGAATATCTTGCCTTCAGATTTTTGATAGAAGGTGTGACCAACAGTTTCTTTTGGGTATCCTATGAAGACACATTTCTCCAATTTGGGTTCGAGCTTACTAGGTTGAAGCTTTTTCACATAAGCATCACAGCCCCAAACTTTAAGAAATGACAGCTTAGGTTTCTTGCCAAACCACAGTTCATATGGAGTCGTTTCAACGAATTTAGATGGTGCCCTATTTAATGTGAATGCAACCGTCTCTAAAGCATAACCCCAAAATGATAGTGGTAAATCGGTAAGAGACATCATAGATCACATCATATCTAATAAAGTATGGTTACAATGTTCGGACACACCACTACACTGTGGTGTTCCAGGTGGCGTGAGTTGCGAAACTATTCCACATTGTTTCAAATGAAGACCAAACTCGTAACTCAAATATTCGCCTCCATGATCAGATCGTATAAACTTTATTTTCTTGTTACGATGATTTTCCAGTTCACTATGAAATTCTTTGAACTTTTCAAATATTTCAGACTTGTGTTTCATTAAGTAGATATACCCATATCTGCTCAAATCATCTGTGAAGGTCAGAAAATAACGATAACTATCACGAGCCTCAACACTCATCGGACCGCATACATCGGTATGTTTTATTTCCAATAAGTCAGTGGCTCGCTCCATTGTTCCGGAGAACGGAGTCTTAGTCATCTTACCCATGAGGCATGGTTCGCAAGCATCAAGTGATTCCAAAAGCCCATCAGCATGGAGTTTCTTCATGTGCTTTACACCAATATGACCTAAATGGCAGTGCCACAAATAAGTTGCACTATCATTATTAACTTTGCATCTTTTGGCTTCAATATTATGAATATGTGTATCACTACGATCGAGATTCAACAAAAATAGACCACTCATCAAGGGTGCATGACAATAAAAGATATTACTCATATAAATAGAAAAACCATTATTCTCGTATTTAAATGAATAACCATCTTGCATCAAACAAGATCCAGATATAATGTTCATGCTCAACGCTGGAACCAAATAACAATTATTTAGGTCTAAAACAAATCCCGAAGGTAGATGTAGAGGTAGCGTGCCGACGGCGATCACATCGACCTTGGAACCATTTCCGACACGAATTGTCACCTCGTCCTTAGTCAATTTTTGTTTAATCCGTAGCCCTTGTTTTGAGTTGCAAATATGAGCAGCAGAACCAGTATCAAATACCCAGGCGCTACTACGAGCATCAGTAAGGTACACATCAATAACATGTATATCAAATATACCTTTCACTTTGCCATCCTTCTTATCCGCCAAATACTTGGGGCAGTGCCGCTTCCAGTGACCAGTCCCTTTGCGGTAGAAGCACTCAGTTTCAGGCTTAGGTCCATACTTGGGCTTCTTCCTGGGAGCAGCAACTTGCTTGCTATTCTTCTTGCAGTTCCCCTTCTTAGCTTTGCCCTTTTGCTTGAAACTAGTGGTCTTGTTAACCATCAACACTTGATGCTCCTTCTTGATTTCTACCTCCGCAGCCATAAGCATAGTGAAGAGCTTGGGAATTGTATTTTCCATCCCTTGCATATTATAGTTCATTACGAAGCCTTTATAGCTTGGTGGCAGTGATTGAAGAACTCTGTCAATGACACTATGACCTGGAAGATTAACTCCCAGCTGAGTCAAGTGGTTATAGTACCCAGACATTCTGAGTATGTGTTCACTGACAAAACTATTCTCCTCCATCTTGCAGCTATAGAACTTGATGGAGACTTCATATCTCTCAACTCGGGCATTTGCTTGAAATATTAACTTCAACTCCTGGAACATCTCATATGCTTGATGACGTTGAAAACGTCTTTGAAATCTCAATTCTTAGCCGTAAAGCATGGCACACTGAACTATCGAGTAGTCATCAGCTTTAGTTTGCCAGACGTTCATAACGTCCGTAGTTACTCCTAAAGTGGGCCCTGCACCTAGCGGTGCTTCAAAGACGTAATTCTTCTGTGCAGCAATGAGGATAATCCTCAAGTTACAAACCCAGTTCGTGTAGTTGCTACCATCATCTTTCAACTTAGCTTTCTCTAGGAACGCATTAAAATTCAAGGAAACGGTAGCACGGGCCATTGATTTACCACATAGATATGCAAAAAAACAATCAGGACTAAGTTCATGATAAATTTAAGTTCAGTTAATCATATTACTTAAGAACTCCCACTTAGATAGACATCCCTCTAGTCATCTAAATGATCACATGATCCATATCAACTAAACCATGTCCGATCATCACGTGAGATGGAGTAGTTTTCAATGGTGAACATCTCTATGTTGATCATATCTACTATATGATTCACGCTCGACCTTTCGGTCTCAGTGTTCCGAGGTCATATCTGCATATGCTAGGCTCGTCAAGTTTAACCTGAGTATTCTGCATGTGCAAAACTGTCTTACACCCATTGTATGTGAACGTAGAGCTTGTCACACCCGATCATCACGTGGTGTCTCAGCACGACGAATTGTAGCAACGGTGCATACTCAGGGAGAACACTTATACCTTGAAGTTTAGTGAGGGATCATCTTACAATGCTACCGCCGTACTAAGCAAAATAAGATGCACAAAAGATAAGCATCACATGCAATCAAAATATGTGACATGATATGGCATCATCATCTTGTGCCTTTGATCTCCATATCCAAAGCACCATCATGATCTCCATTTTCATCGGCTTGACACCTTGATCTCCATCGTAGCGTCGTTGTCGTCTCACCAACTATTGCTTCTACAACTATCACTACCGCATAATAATGTAAAGCAATTACATGGCGATTGCATTTCATACAATAAAGCGACAACCATAAGGCTCCTACGAGTTGCCGATAACTTTTTACAAAACATGATCATCTCATACAATAACTTATACCACATCATGTCTTGATGATATCACATCACAACATGCCCTGCAAAAACAAGTTAGACGTCCTCTACTTTGTTGTTGCAAGTTTTACATGGCTTCTATGGGCTACTAGCAAGAACCGTTCTTACCTACACATCACAACCACAACGATTTTTCATCAAGTGTGCTGTTCTAACCTTCAACAAGGACCGACGGTAGTCAAATTCGATTCAACTAAAGTTCGAGAAACAAACACCCGCCAACCACCTTTATGCAAAACAAGTTGCATGTCTGTCGGTAGAACCGGTCTCATGAATGTGGTCATGTAAGGTTGGTCCGGGCCGCTTCATCCAACGATACTGCCGAATCAAAATAAGATGTTGGTGGTAAGTAGTATGACTATTATCGCCCACAACTCTTTGTGTTCTACTCATGCATATCATCTACACATAAACCTGGCTCGGATGCCACTGTTGGGGAACGTAGCATGCAATTTCAAAAAAATTCCTACGATCACGCAAGATCTATCTAGGAGATGCATAACAATGAGAGGGGAGAGTGTGTCCATGTGCCCTCATAGACTGAAAGCGGAAGTGTTAGGTTAACACGGTTGATGTAGTCGAACGTCTTCGTGATCCAATCGATCAAGTACCGAACGTACGGCACCTCCAAGTTCAGCACATGTTTAGCTCGATGACGTCCCTCAAACTCTTGATCCAGCAGAGGGTCGAGGCAGAGTCTCATCAGCACGACGGCGTGGTGACGGTGATGGTGATGTGATCCGCGCAGAGCTTCGCCTAAGCACCACGACGCTATGACCAGAGGAGTAAACTGTGGAGGGGGCACCGCTTGTTGGTAGAGTTGGTCAGCGCAAATTAGCGCATCCTTCTTGTTTGACGGGACGGTGATGATCGTCACAAGCCCCGGCATCTTCAGGGTGTTGTAGGCGTAATGTGACGCCTCCATGAACTTGGCCAGCGCTGGGCGGTCAAGGATCCTGTTGTAAGGCAAGGGGATCTTGGCAACGTCGAACACAATCCTTTCTGTCCTGTAGTTCAGATCACTCCCAAAAGTCACGGGCAACGTGACCTTTCCCTTTGGTTGACTTCTTCCTGGGTTGACCCCCTGAAACGTGCCCATCTCTTCGAGGTCTTCATCAGGGATCTGCAATTTCTCGATCGTGGCAAGCGAGATTAAGTTCAGACCGGCCCCGCCATCGACTAGCATCTTTGTCACCTTGAGGTTGTGTATTGTTGGTGAAACCAACAATGGCAAGCACCCGACTGCGGTAGTGCGATCAGGGTGATCTCCAGTGTCAAAAATGATAGGTGTGCTGGACCACTTCAGCAGCCTTTGGGCATCAAACGATGGTTCCACCACTGTAATCTCACGCGCCCATTGTTTAAGCTGGCGGTGAGAGGTATGCAGCGAGGCGCCGCCATCGACACACATGGCCTCTGTAGCTTTCTGAAATTCTTGGTCACCAGACTCATCATCCTCTTCGTGATCATCATCTTCTGGCTTTTTGTCACGGCCCCGGGCGGGCCTCTCCTGCTGTTTATCTTTGCCGCGACGGCCTGCCTTGCCGTTATGCTTCTTGTCAGACCCCTCAACACCGTCCTGGCCTTTCTCCTTGTCCCGCCTCTCATATTCAGCCCTCTGCTTCTCAGCAAGGAGCTCAACTTGTTGGCAATTCTTAAGATCATGGCCTTTGGTGCGATGGATCTTGCAGTATTGCTTGTCGGAGTTTCCTGCCTTCTCGGCAGCCGCCAAGGCCGGGCAGGCGACACATCCGGCAATTTCCTTGTCGGGGTCATCTGCCTTGGTTTTCTTGGCGGAGCCGGCGTCATCAGATCCCTCGACGGCAAGCACAGCCTTAACTTTGTGCTTCCTGTTGCGCCGCCGGCCTTTCTTCGCCTGGGCGGCAGTATCCTCATTTGAGGAGTCGGTTTCCACGCCAGCATCTTCGCTGGGGTACTTCCTTCCCTCTTCAGCTCGGGCACATCTATCAGCAAGAACATAGAGTTCTGCCACATCTTTCACCTTGTTCATTGCCAGTTCTTCGCGCATCTTGCGGTTATGCACGTTCTGATGGAACGCGCTGATGATGGCGGCAGGGTGAACATCAGGGATATTGTACTGTACCCGGCCGAACCTCTGTATATACTTGCGCAGACTCTCGTCTCCCTTCTAGGGAATGACATGCAGGTCGCTTGCTTGGCCATGGGCTTGGTGACCTCCAGTAAAGGCGCCCACAAACTCATGGCACAAATCCGACCAGGAGGAAATAGAGTCTACCGGCAAGTGATCAACCACGACATGGCATTGGGTTTAAGAGCCAATGGAAAGTAATTCGCAAGCACCTTATCGTCGCGGGCTTCGGCGGCTTGCATCGCGATGGTGTAGATGTTGAGGAACTCAGATGGGTGAGTCTTGCCGTTGTACTTTTTGCCAACGTCAGGTTTGAAGGTGCGGTGAGTGGGCCACTGGAACTGCCGCAGCTCACGGGTAAAAGCCGGACAGCCTACCTCGTAAGGCCTCTAGGGCTCTTCGGGGCCGGGTGGTTCACAGCAGGCCCTGCTCGCCTGTCTGACTGGTGGCGCGCTCCGCGCCGGTGCTCGATAGTGGTTCGAGCGTCTTCATGGGCTCGTTCCCGAAGAACTTGGCGCTGGTCACAGTGGGTCCGCGGGTTAGATGATGCTATGGAGATGTCGTCGCCCGAGACTCGCGACGAGCCGGCGTCCGCGGTACCAGATGGGGAAGAGGTGAATGCACCATGGTCGCGGCGCCGCCGGCTTTTCCACCACTGGTTCGCGGGACTCCATCGGAGCGTCGACCCAGGGGCCCCACCGGGCTTGGTTCGTCTTTGTTGGCCACCGCAACAAGGCTTCGGATAGTGGCTCTCCATTCGTTGAGTTTCCCCATAGTGGGAGGAAAGTCGAGGAGCAACTGCACACGCGCCAGGGCCTCTGCTGGCGTCGGTGGCAGCGAAACCTACACGGATCGTGACGCGCTTCGACTTCTGACCATATCAGAAGGAGCTCAATCACGACCCCGCGGTCGCATGCCGTTTTCACAAGCGCCTCGGCGAGTGGGCAGCTCTTCTACGTCCCAGGAGTGGCGCTCGGGGCTCTTCCCGCGGCGACGCCCGAGATCTTCGGCGTGATTACGCCATTCGTCGCGCGCTGCCTGGGAGGAGCGCGCTATTGGCGCCGGCGTGGGAGTCTTGGAGGCCCTTGCGTCTCCTTCGGGTGGGGCGGCGATGACCTTGGAAGGCCCCGCTCCACCCACGAAGGGCTTGGCTCCGCCTTTGGATTTGGCGACGTGTGGCCCGTTACCAGGCGCACAAACATCGCCACCTCCCAAACTCCGACTGCTGGGATGGTGTTGGTGTTCGCGAGCAGCGCCCCGGGTCCTTTCTGCGACCGGTCCGCTGCTCGCCCGCGTCGGGACGGGCTGTCCGGCTTCCGACTGGCCAACCGCCACCGTCATCTTCTTCTTGGGCGCCATGATGATGAAGAAGCGCCGAACTAACTGCTAAAGCCGATTCTCACAACTGTGCCCCCTACCTGGCGCGCCAGAGATGTCGGTGGGAACGACACATATGGGATCACAAGAATCCCTACTGTGGTTGGCGAGGCGCGGGGTCGTGAGAAGAGCGAATCAAATAGATAGCACACGGTTCATTTATCCAGGTTCGGGCCGCGAGGATGCGTAAAACCCTACTCTTGCTTTGGTGGATTGTATATCTGTGTTCTTAAGCTAGCTCTGAGGCGTGAGGAGCTCCAAAAAGCCGAATCCTTCCTCTGGTCGCCTCAGGCCTCCTTTTATAGAAAAAAGGGGTTGCCACAGTGGCACACAGGAGGTGGAAAGGGTACAGTGCTGCGAGGTTATCCCTCGCATCACATGACAAGGTGCCTTTAATGCGTCTTGCTTAGGTGTCCTTGCTTTATCGGGGGCGGGGGGAAAACCTGTCTCGTCAGTCGCCGCTCCTTCTTGTGTCGACACGCGCCCTGGCCAACGATGCCTGCGATGCCACGTAGGTAGGCAGGCAGTTGAGGTGGAACAGTGGTGGGTCTTCATGAAGATCTGCATGCCGCCACACAGGTGCCTGCCCAGCTGGTTGGGTCAGTAGCTGCATGCATGCGGTGGTGGAGGTTTAGTCGGCATGGGCCTGATGGTGGCCCTGCAGGTGTCCTCGGTAAGGGCCTTGCCGGGGCCCCGGCAAGGGTCTTGCCGAGGCGCCTGCTGTCATCCCCGGCAAGGCGCTTGCCGGGGGCCTGGTGGTCTTCCTTGGCTGGGATCCCGCCAAGGGTTGTCGTCTCCTTAGTGCGTATCTGCTCTTGAATGTCTTCACAAAGATCTGCATGCCGCCACAGGGATGTCTCCCGAATCCTTGCCCTTTGGGGGCAGTGGACTCAAGGGTGGTTTGCTCTGTAGGCGCGGGACGAGTCGCCGCGGCAAGGGTCTTGCCGGGGCTCCTAGAACTGTCTCCCGGCAAGGATCTTGCTGGGGGAGTCCGCTTCGTCCCCTTTGCTCTTCGTGGTCTTGGCCTTGGCGTCGTTCTAGTTCTCTTGAGCTTCGGTCTTACCCTGGCTCACCTCCCTTGCCTTGCTTGGTGTGGTGGTATCCGCGGCTCAGACTGCCCGTGCACAGTTATAGGGGTACAAAAATGTACCCCTCTTTTTGTACACCGACACCCTGGCGCACGCAATTGCTCCTCGACTTTCCTCCCACTACGGGGAAACTCGACGAATGGAGAGCCACTATCCGAAGCCTTGTTGCGGTGGCCAACAAAGACGAACCAAGCCTGGTGGGGCCCCCGGGTCGATGCTCCGATGGAGTCCCGCGGACCAGTGGCGGAAAAGCCGGCGGCGCCGCGACCACGGTGCATTCACTTCTTCCCCATCTGGTACCGCGGACACCGGCTCATCGTGATGTCGCGGGCGACGACATCTCCATAGCATCGTCTGACCCGCGGACCCACTGTGACCAGCGCCAAGTTCTTCGGGAACGAGCCCATGAAGACGCTCGAACCACTATCGAGCGCCGGCGCGGAGCGCGCCACCAGTCCGACAGGCGAGCAGGGCCTGCTATGAACCACCTGGCCCCGGAGAGCCCTCTAGTCCTAGCTTACGAGGTAGGTTGTCTGGCTTTTACCCGTGAGCTGCGGCAGTTCTAGTGGCCCACTCACCGCACCTTCAAACCTGACGTTGGCGAAAAGTACAATGGCAAGACTCACCCGTCTTAGTTCCTCAGCATCTACACCATCGCGATGCAAGCCGCCGGAGCCCGCGACGATAAGGTGCTTGTGAATTACTTTCCATTGGCTCTTAAACCCAACGCCATGTCGTGGTTGATGCACTTGCCGGTAGACTCTATTTCCTCCTGGTCGGATTTGTGCCATGAGTTTGTGGGCGCCTTTATTGGAGGTCACCAAGCCCATGGCCAAGTAAGCGACATGCATGTCATTCCCCAGAAGGGAGGCGAGAGTCTGCACAAGTATATACAGAGGTTCAGCCGGGTACAGTACAATATCCCTGATGTTCACCCTACCGCCATCATCAGTGTGTTCCATTAGAACATGCGTAACCGCAAGATGCGCGAAGAACTGGCAATGAACAAGGTGAAAGATGTGGCAGAACTCTATGTTCTTGCTGACAGATGTGCCCGAGCTGAAGAGGGAAGGAAGTACCCCCGGCGAAGATGCCAGCGTGGAAACCGACTCCTCAGATGAGGATACTGCCGCCCCGGCGAAGAAAGGCCGGCACCGCAACAGGAAGCGTAAAGGTAAGGCTGTGCTTGCCGTCGAGGGATCTGACAACGTCGGCTCCGCCAAGAAAACCAAGGCAGATGACCCCAGCAAGGAAATTGCCGGATGTGTCGCCTGCCGGGCCTTGGCAGCTGCCGAGAAGCCAGGAAACTCTGACAAGCAATACTGCAAGATCCATCACACCAAAGGCCATGATCTCCAGAACTGCCGACATGTTGAGCTCCTTGCTGTAAAGCAGAGGGCTGAATATGAGAGGCGGGACAAGGAGAAAGGCCAGGACGGTGCTGACGGGTCCGGCAAGAAGCGTAACGGCCAGGCGGGCCGTAGCGGGAAAGATAAACAGCAGGAGAGGCCCGCCCAGGGCCGTGACAAAAAGCCAGAAGACGATGATCACGAAGAGGACGATGAGTCTGGTGACCAAGAATTTCAGAAAGCTACAGAGGCCATGTGCGTCGAGGGCGGCGCCTCGTTGCATACCTCTCACCGCCAGCTTAAACAGTGGGCGCGTGAGATTACAGCGGCGGAACCGTCGTTTGATGCCCAAAGGCCGCTGAAGTGGTCCAGCACACCTATCATTTTTGACACTGAGGATCACCCTGATCGCACTACTGCAGTCGGGTGCTTGCCATTGTTGGTTTCACCAACAATACGCAACCTCATGGGTGACAAAGATGCTAGTCGATGGCGGGGCCGGTCTAAACTTAATCTCGCCTGCCGTGATCGAGAAATTGCAGATCCCTGATGAAGACCTCGAAGAGATGGGCACGTTTCAGGGGGTCAACCCGGGAAGAAGTTAACCAAAGGGAAAGGTCACGTTGCCCGTGACTTTTGGGAGTGATCTGACCTATAGGACAGAAAGGATTGTGTTCAACGTTGCCAAGATCCCCTTGCCTTACAACGGGGTCCTTGGCCGCCCAGCGCTGGCCAAGTTCATGGCGGCGTCACATTACACCTACAACACCCTGAAGATGTCGGGGCCTGTGACGATCATCACTGTCCCGTCAGACAAGAAGGATGCGCTAATTTGCGCTGACCAACTCTACCAACAAGCAGTTGCAGCAGCAGCCACTGCTAAGGCACTTGCTCCTGCCGCTGGAGCCCCGGGAAGGCAAAAGAAGAAGACCGGTGAGACCTCAGGCACCCACTCCGGCAAGCGCACCTCTTCGGAGTGTAGCGCTCCCGTCGAGGACGTGCCAGAGAGCTCCGCCGACAGAAACAAGAAGTCCAGGGCCACACCGCCGGGAACTAAGAAGGTTTCTGTCAAGGAGGACGGCACGGGAGGAGCTTTTACCATAAGCTCCACCCTTGATGACAAATAGGAAGACGCGCTCGTCACCTTCCTGCGGGCGAATGTCGATGTGTTTGCATGGAAAGCATCCGACATCCCTGGCGTTCCCAGGGAGGTGATTGAGCACCACCTTGTTGTCTGTCCTCATGCGCGGCCCGTCAAGCAGAAGGTCAGAAAGCAAGCTTTGGAATGACAAGAGTTCATCACAGAGGAGATCCGGAAACTGGAAGCAGTGGGTTTGGTAAGAGGAGTGCTCCATCCAACGTGGTTGGCCAATCCGGTGGTAGTGCGCAAGGCAAATGGGAAGTGGAGGTTGTGTATTGATTACACAGATATTAATAAGGCTTGTCCCAAAGACCCCTTCCCGTTGCCGCGCATCGACCAGATTGTTGACTCCACAGCTGGGTGTGATCTGTTGTCATTCCTCGATGCCTACTCCGGCTACCACCAGATCTTCATGACAAGGGAAGATGAAGAGAAAACGACATTCATCACCCCATGTGGTACGTATTGCTTTATACGGATGCCTTTCGGGTTGAAGAGTGCTGGTTCAACGTTTGCAAGGGCGGTCCAGATTGGTTTTGAACCCCAGCTCCATAGAAATATGGAAGCTTATATGGATGATATAGTGGTCAAAACCAAGAACAGGGCAACCCTCATATCAGATTTACAAGAAACATTTGCAAACCTACGCAAGATCAATCTCAAGCTGAACCCTGAGAAGTGCGTCTTCGGCGTCCCGTCTGGCAAGCTTCTCGGGTTCTTTGTGTCACAGCGTGGGATAGAGGCCAATCCGGACAAGATCAAAGCTATAGAGCAGATTGAAGCGCCCAAGCGAGTCAAGGATGTGCGTCGGCTTGCTGGTTGCGTTGCCGCCATGAGCAGGTTCATTTCCAAGTCCGCCGAGCGCGCCCTTCCCTTTTTCAAGATTTTGAAAAAGGCGGGCCCGATGGAGTGGACGCCAGAAGCCGAAGCAGCATTGCAAGATTTGAAGAGGTACCTCTCCTCCGCGCCAATACTAGTTGCGCCTAGGCCACAGGAACCGTTGCTGCTGTACCTGGCGGCAACGAACCAGGTGGTCAGCGCCGCACTAGTGGCGCAGAGAGAAATTGATGATGAGGTAATAGCAGCGACGGAGCCCGATGCCACCGATGCCGAGACGACGCAGCCAATTGAAGTGCCGCCGAAGAAGAAAATGATGCAGCACCCGGTCTACTTTGTTAGTTCCCTCCTGCAGGGGGCTAGATCGAGGTACTCCGGTGTGCAGAAACTGCTCTTCGGCCTTCTTATGGCCTCGAGGAAGCTGCGTCACTACTTCCAGGCGCACGAAATCACTGTCGTCACTCGCCTCCCTCTGCAACGGATATTGCACAATCCAGACGCAACGGGAAGGATCATAGAGTGGGCACTGGAACTGTCCAGCTTTGGCCTCAAGTTTGAGAGTACCTCGACGATTCAAAGCCGAGTCCTGGCGGAGTTCGTTGCAGAATGGACCGCGACGCCTGACGAAGAAACCCAAGAGACTGCTCTCCCCGGCAAGGAGGCAAGTTGCGACTGGATCATGTACTTTGATGGAGCTTTCTCCTTACAGGGCGCCGGGGCTGGCGTACTGCTTGTCGCGCCCACCGGAGAGCACCTCAAGTACGTGATCCAGATGCACTTCCCCAGGGAGGTGTCAACAAACAATACGGCTGAGTACGAAGGGCTGCTTGCCGGTCTTAGGATCGCGGCGGACCTCGGAATCAAGAAACTCGTCGTCAGAGGCGACTCGCAACTTGTCGTCAAGCAAGTCAACAAGGATTACCAGAGCCCGTTGATGAAGGCCTACGTTAATGAAGTGAGAAAGCTGGAAGAGCGTTTTGACGGTATACAGGCAGAATATGTTCCCCGAGCGGAGAATGATATCGCCGATTACCTGTCAAAACGCGCTGCCCTCAAGCTACCTGTGGAACCAGGTACCTTTGTGCTTCGGCTAACTCAGCCATCCATTGATCCATCAACAGAGCAGAACAAGAGGAGAAAATCAGGGCCCGGCAAGTACTTTCCCGCCGAGCTCCCCGAAGCCGCCGGCAAGGATGTTGCCGGAGACACTGAGCCCGCCACGGGACGGCTAGCTCCGACAGAGCATCAAGCTCTTGCCATGGAGACAGCCGCTCCGATAGCGGAGGAAATGCCTTTAGTCCTCGCCGTCGAGCCCCAGGCTCCAGCGTGGGCACAACATACCGTCCGATTCCTCCAAACAGGGGAACTTCCTGAGGAGCAGGAAGAAGCGGAAAAAGTAGCCCGTCGCTCTACTATGTACCAGTTCGTCGATGACGTCCTGTACAGAAAGAGGCCGAACGGCGTGAAATTGAAGTGTATCCCTCGAGAGGAAGGACTGGGGCTGTTGGCGGAGATACATGGAGGCATATGTGGATCCCACATCGGGTCAAGGGCCCTTGCCGGCAAAGCGTTTCGGCAAGGCTTCTTCTGGCCCACCGCCCTCCAGGATGCGACGACACTAGTCACCAGGTGTGAAGCGTGTCAGTTCCATTCAAAGAAGCTTCATCAGCCAGCTCAAGCCCTTCAAACCATTCCTCTCTCCTGGCCTTTCTCGGTCTGGGGGCTCGACATACTGGGCCCTTTCCCCCGCGCTGTCGGGGGCTTTGAGTACTTGTACGTTGCAATCGACAAGTTCACAAAGTGGCCAGAAGTGGAAGCAGTGAGGAAGGTCACAGCACAGTCAGCCGTCAAGTTCTTCAAAGGACTGGTGTGCCGTTTTGGTGTACCCAATAGGGTTATCACCGACAACGGCACGCAGTTCACAAGCCACACCTTCATGCAATATATTCAAGACCTCGGCAGCAAGGTCTGTTTCGCTTCCGTTGCTCACCCACGAAGCAATGGTCAAGCTGAGAGGGCAAATGCTGAAGTACTGCGAGGCCTGAGGACAAAGACCTTTGACAGACTGCACAAGAGTGGAAGGCGCTGGATTGATGAATTGCGGCGGTTCTTTGGTCAATCAGAACGACACCAAATCGAGCCACCGGCCAGACACCCTTTGCCCTGGTATACGGGGCAGAAGCAGTTCTCCCCACGGAACTCATATACGGGTCACCTCGAGTACTCGCTTATGACGAGCTTGAGCAAGAGCAATTGCGGCAAGATGACGCAACGCTCCTTGAGGAAGATCGTCTTCGGGCGGCTGTGAGAGCAGCGCGCTACCAGCAAGCCTTGCGCCGCTACCATAGCCGCAAGGTTCATGCCCGAAGCTTTGAGGAAGGCGACCTTGTTCTTCGGCGCGTTCAATCGGCCAAGAATTCCAACAAGTTGACGCCAAAGTGGGAAGGCCCTTATCGGGTAATACGAGTCACCAGGCCCGGCGCAGTCCGCCTGGAGACCGAAGATGCCGTTCCGGTGAGTAACTCCTGGAACATTGAGCATCTTCGCAAGTTTTACCCGTGAGGCGCGGCTTGCCGGGCCCCCCGGCAAGCCACCTTTTGTACGAGCCTTGCCGATGACGCATGTAACCCTTTGTACAAAGCCAGGCGCAGACCCTGAGCATAAATAAATGAAGCGCTGGCGCCCTAAGTTATAGCATGCATGCTAGGTCGAGTCTCGTCCTTGGTTAGGGTTGATAGTGCTTAGCGGCGACTAACCCCTAGCTTAGAGGTCGAGTGTGCGTCTCTTTGTCTTTCTTTTGTCTTCTTTGGTTCACAGGACACACAGATATCCGTGCCGAACCACTTGGGGAGAAAAAAAGAGGAACAGACCAGCATCTAGCCCCCGGCAAGCCAGTATTGCCGGGGGCTGCAAGAGCAAAGATTCACCCACGGCGAACCAGGGTTGCCGGGGACTGCAGCTTCAGATAAGTTCTTCATCCCTTATCATGCATTCCATTATGGACTGAGGTATGTGAAACCTCGTTTTCCCCTAAGCTACCGTGCTCCCATAACTCTAGGCCCTAGGGCTCGTTCCTGGGGCCAAGTTTGGTCGTAGTCGCGGCAGCGAAAGGATGAAACAAGGAGCCTGAACCCGCCTCATCCCTGCCTCCGCCAAAGGCGTGAGGAAGGTCGAGCGAAGTGGGGAGACGGCAAGGCCTGTTGTCGTGCAAGGAAATGTTTATCTTGAAGATATCAAGGATTTACTCCTTGTCGTGGGTTCCACCCGCAAACAAATGACCCGGCAAGCATCCCTTTTTCATTAAAAAAACATTCCACTCAGGTACAGTCCATAGGGAATGAAAAACATGAATGATGGGATTACAAGTTTTAAATTCAACAAAGGCCCAAAGGCTTACAAACTAAAAAGAGATAAGGTGTCCATAATCCCTTTCTTGTCCCTCTCCTCAGGAGGCAGGTTAAGGAGGCGAAAGGGACAAAAGGAGCGCCTAGGTGAGCTACGGGTGGCAGAAGACACCAAGAGAACATCTTCGTGGTCGTCCAAGGGCTGGATGGTGATGGCGGCGCCGGAAGCAGAGCTCGAAGACGAGGCGGCAGGACGTCAGCACGCGTCGAAGGCGTCGGTGCCCACATAATCCGACTTGACGGCCTTGTTGCCCGCCCTCTTCCTCTTTCGCAGCCTCCCAACGCCAGCCGCCCAAGGAGATGACCCCGAGAAGTTCAAGGAGCCGGCGACACGGATGATGGGGTCGCTGGTGCCGCATGGAGCGGCACCCGACACCTAGTCGGACCCGTCATCCTGCCTCCTACTACCCTCGTTGTCGCTGCCGCCGTCCTCCTCATCACTCCCGCCCGAGGAGGAGTCTTCACGATCAGAAGAGCTCTCCATGCAGCACCTTGCATGGGTCCCAAAGCACCCGAAGACCTTGACGGAGAGAAGGCCACCCTCCATCAGCTTAAAATGGAGAGTGAGCCCCTCCGTCAAGTGGTGGATATGAGAAAACGTCTTCCATCCCCGACGAAGATACATCACGTGAGGGGCGGGGAAGTCGATGCGGACCCGCGTGCCACTGATCCCGCGGCCCCTCATGTGCAGCCGCAACGATTCCGGCGGATCCAGCTCCATCTCCCGCGCAAATGGAGTCGGGAGACGAAGGCGACGGCGCGGCGGCCGGCGCAGCCTGACAAAGAACTCACAAGGGTCATCCCCAACATGGCCCTCCATTGGAGGAGGAGCTGCTGGCGGAGGCGAGGCCGGCGCGCCGCCCCGTCCTCCTCTTCCCCGAGCGCCCCGGCCTCGCCCACGGCCTCGCCCCCTCCCCTTCCCCTCGCGGCTGGCTCTGCCACCGCAGGCGCAGGAGAAGGAGGGACGCGTTGTCGAGCCGTGACCCTCGCCACCACTGTTGAAGGATCGAGATTCCCTCTCTCCATGACGGATGGAAGGGAGGAGCAGAAGCTAAAGGAAGAAGAAGATGAAAGAATGCGGGACGCCATCCCCCCTCCCGCTCTTTATAAAGGATCAGGGTTGGGGCTCGGCCGCCCCGCTCGGCCAATCAAGATACGGAAGGCGCAGGGAGCCAGGACCGACCCGCCGCCCCAACCAGCGACGGCCCGGTTTCCCGCCTCCACCGTTTGCCACCCCAGGCGCATGGGAGACACGTGGCGGACGTGCAGAACCGAGGGGACGGGTGAGACGACCACTCCCCACCCCGTGATCGTGGGGAGTGGACGCCTTGAAGACCGCGCCTCAGCCCCGTTCAGTAAATGGGCCGCGCCTCCACGCCTCCCTCCGTTTATGGGGAAGGCGCGAACCGCCCCTTTACTACGATGTGACGCATGCCTGCGGGAACCAACCCCACGCATGCCGCCCATGTCATACGCGCCTCCCCACGCCGCGCCACGCGCGGGAATCGTGGGAAGCACAGCGCGCGAAGAATCTTACCGCGGTAAAAACCGCCCCGCCTGCCCGCGCACCGTTTTTGGGCCTAGCCCAACAACGCGTTGCGCTTATGTGTGGCCCAGGCCCGGGGGCTCCTGTCGGTGTACAAAAAGAGGGGTACACTTTTTGTACCCCTATAACTGTGCACGGGCAGTCTGAGCCGCGGATACCACCACACCAAGCAAGGCAAGGGAGGTGAGCCAGGCTAAGACCGAAGCTCAAGAGAACTAGAACGACGCCAAGGCCAAGACCACGAAGAGCAAAGGGGACGAAGCGGACTCCCCCGGCAAGATCCTTGCCGGGAGACAGTTCTAGCAGCCCCGGCAAGACCCTTGCCGCGGCGACTCGTCCCGCGCCTACGGAGCAAATCACCCTTGAGTCCACTGCCCCCAAAGGGCAAGGATTCGGGAGACATCCCCGTGGCGGCATGCAGATCTTTGTGAAGACATTCAAGATCAGATACGCACTAAGGAGACGACAACCCTTGGCGGGATCCCAGCCGAGGAAGACCACAAGGCCCCCGGCAAGCGCCTTGCCGGGGATGACAGCAGGCGCCTCGACAAGACCCTTGTCGGGGCCCCGGCAAGGCCCTTACCGAGGACACCCGCAGGACCACCATCAGGCCCACGCCGACTAAACCTCCACCACCGCATGCATGCAGCTGCCGACCCAACCAGCTGGGCAGGCACCTGCGTGGCGGCATGCAGATCTTCGTGAAGACCCACCACTGCGCCACCTCAGCTGCCTGCCTACCTACGTGGCATCGCAGGCGTCGCTGGCCAGGGCGCGTGTCGACACAAGAAGGAGCGGCGACGGACGAGACAGGTTTCTCCCCCGTCCCCGATAAAGCAAGGACACCTAAGCAAGACGCATTAAATGCGCCTTGTCATGTAATGCGAGGGATAACCTCGCAGCACTGTACCCTTTCCACCTCATGTGTGCCACTATGGCAACCCCTTTTTTCTATAAAAGGAGGCCCGAGGCGACTAGAGGAAGGATTTGGCTTTTTGGAGCTCCTCACGTCCCATAGCTAGCTCAAGAACACAGATATACAATCCACCAAAGCAGGAGTAGGGTTTTACGCATCCTCGCGGCCCGAACCTGGATAAATGAACCGTGTGCTATCTGTTTGATCCACTCTTCTCACGACCCCGCGCCCCGCCAACTACAGTAGGGATTCTTGTGATCCCATAGGTGTTGTTCCCACCAACACAGGGCCTCTGCTGGCGTCGGTGGCAGCGAAACCTGCACGGATCACGACACGCTTCGACTTCTCACCATGTTAGAAGGAGCTCTATCACGACCCCGCGGTCGCATGCCGTTTTCACCAGCGCCTCGGCGAGTGGGCAGATCTTCTACGTCCCGGGAGTGGCGTTCGGGGCTCTTCCCGTGGCGACGCCCGGGATCTTCGGCGTGATTACGCCATTCGACGCGCACTGCCTGGGAGGAGCGCGCTGTTGGCGCCGGCGTGGGTGTCTTGGAGGCCCTTGCGTCGCCTTCAGGCGGGGCAGCGATGACCTTGGAAAGCCCCGCTCCACCCGCGAAGGGCTTGGCTCCGCCTTTGGATTTGGCGACGTGTGGCCCGTTACCAGGCGCACAAACATCACTGCCTCCCAAACTCCGGCTGCTGGGATGGTGTTGGTGTTCGCGAGTAGCGCCCCGGGTCCTTTCTGCGACCGTTCCGCTGCTCGCCCGCGTCGGGACAGGCTGTCCGGCTTCCAACTGGCCAACCGCCACCGTCATCTTCTTCTTGGGCGCCATGATGATGAAGAAGCGCCGAACTAACTGCTAAAGCTGATTCTCACAACTGTGCCCCCTACCTGGCGCGCCAGAGATGTCGGTGGGAACGACACCTATGGGATCACAAGAATCCCTACTGTGGTTGGCGGGGCACGGGGTCGTGAGAAGAGCGGATCAAACAGATAGCACACAGTTCGTTTATCCAGGTTTGGGCCGTAAGGATGCGTAAAACCCTACTCCTGCTTTGGTGGATTATATATCTGTGTTCTTGAGCTAGCTATGGGGCATGAGGAGCTCCAAAAATCCGAATCCTTCCTCTGGTTGCCTCGAGCCTCCTTTTATAGAAAAAAGGGGTTGCCACAGTGGCCCACAGGAGGTGGAAAGGGTACAGTGCTACGAGGTTATCCCTCGCATCACATGACAAGGCGCCTTTAATGCGTCTTGCTTAGGTGTCCTTGCTTTATCGGGGACGGGGGAGAAACATGTCTCGTTCGTCGCCGCTCCTTCTTGTGTCGACACGCGCCCTGGCCAACGACGCCTGCGATGCCACGTAGGTAGGTAGGCAGCTGAGGTGGCGCAGTGGTGGGTCTTCACGAAGATCTGCATGCTGCCACGCAGGTGCCTGCCCAGCTGGTTGGGTCGGCAGCTGCATGCATGCGGTGGTGGAGGTTTAGTCGGCGTGGGCCTGATGGTGGCCCTGCGGGTGTCCTCGGTAAGGGCCTTGCCGGGTCCCCGGCAAGGGTCTTGCCGAGGCGCTTGCTGTCATCCCCGGTAAGGCGCTTGCTGGGGGCCTTGTGGTCTTCCTCGGCTGGGATCCTGCCAAGGGTTGTCATCTCCTTAGTGCGTATCTGATCTTGAATGTCTTCACAAAGATCTGCATGCCACCACGGGGATGTCTCCCGAATCCTTGCCCTTTGGGGGCAGTGGACTCAAGGGTGGTTTGCTCCGTAGGCATGGGACGAGTCGCCGCGGCAAGGGTCTTGCCGGGGCTGCTAGAACTATCTCCCGGCAAGGATCTTGCTGGGGGAGTCTGCTTTGTCCCCTTTGCTCTTCGTGGTCTTGGCCTTGGCATGTTCTAGTTCTCTTGAGCTTCGGTCTTACCTTGGCTCACCTTCCTTGCCTTGCTTGGTGTGGTGGTATCCGCGGCTCAGACTGCCCGTGCACAGTTATAGGGGTACAAAAAATGTACCCCTCTTTTTGTACACCGACAACTAGAGTAAATAATCTAGTTCAAATCGCCATGAGAGTAACACCCAAGGAGTACTAAGGTGTGATCATGTTTTGCTTGTGAGAAAAGTTTAGTCAATGGGTCTGTCACATTAAGAGCCATATGTATTTTGCAAATTTCGATGTCTATAATGCTCTGCACCGAGCTACTCTAGCTAATTGCTCCCACTTTCAATATGTATCCAGATTGAGACTTAGAGTCATCCAAACCAGTGTCAAAGCTTCCATCGACGTAACCCTTTGCGACAAACTTTTTGTCACCTCCATAACCGAGAAACATATATCCTTAGTCCACTAAGGATAATTTTGACCGCCGTCTAGTGATCCACTCCTGGATCACTATGGTACCCTCTTGCCAAACTCATGAAGAGGTACACAATGGGTGTGGTACACAGCATAGCATACTTCATAGAACCTATGACTAAGGCATAGGGAATGACTTTTCATTCTCTTTCTATTTTCTGTCGTGGTTGGGTTTTTTGAGTCTTTACTCAACTCCACACCTTGCAACACAGGTAAGAACTCCTTGTTTGACTGTTCCATTTTGAACTACTTCAAAATTAATCTTATTAAGGTATGTACTTATTGAAAAAACTTATCAAGCATCTTGATCTATCTCTATAGATCTTGATGCTCAATGTGTAAGCAGCTTCACCGAGGTCTTTCTTTGAAAAACTCCTTTCAAACACTCTTTTATGCTTTCCAGAAAATTCTAATTTCTGATCAACAATATGTCATTCAAATATAATTATCAGAAAGGTTGTAGTGCCCCCACTCACTTTCTTGTAAATACAGGCTTCACCACAAGTCTGTATAAAACCATATTCTTTGATCACACTATCAAAGCGTATATTCCAACTCCAAGAGGCTTGCGCCAGTCCATAAATGGATCGTTGGAGCTTGCACACTTTGTTAGCACCTTTTGGATCGACAAAACCTTCTGGTTGCATCATATACAACTCTTCTTTAAGATATCCATTAAGGAATGTAGTTTTGACATCCATTTGCCAAATTTCATAATCATAAAATGCGGCAATTGCTAACATGATTTGGACAGACTTAAGCATCGCTACGGGTGAGAAGTTCTCATTGTAGTCAACTCCTTGAACTTGTCGAAAACCTTTTGCAACAAGTCGAGCTTTGTAGACAGTAACGTTACCGTCAGCGTCAGTCTTCTTCTTGAAGATCCATTTATTCTCTATTGCTTGCCGATCATCGGGCAAGTCAACCAAACTACACACTTTGTTCTCATACATGGATCCCATCTCAGATTTCATGGCCTCAAGCCATTTCGCGGAATCTGGGCTCATCATCACTTCCTCATAGTTCATAGGTTCATCATGGTCAAGTAGCATGACCTCCAGAACAGGATTACCGTACCACTCTGGTGCGGGTCTTACTCTGATTGACCTACGAGGTTCGGTAGTAACTTGATCTGAAGTTTCATGATCATCATCATTAGCTTCCTCACTAATTGGTGTATGAATCACTGGAATTGTTTTCTGTGTTGAACTACTTTACAATAAGGGAGAAGGTACAATTACCTCATCAAGTTCTACTTTCCTCCCACTCACTTCTTTCGAGAGAAACTCCTTCTCTTGAAAGGATCCATTCTTAGCAACGAATGTTTTGCCTTCGGATCTGTGATAGAACACGTACCCAACAATTTCCTTTGGGTATCCTATGAAGACACATTTCTCCGATTTGGGTTTGAGCTTATCAGGTTGAAGCTTTTTCACATATGCATCGCGGCCCCAAACTTTAAGAAACGACAACTTGGGTTTCTTGCCAAACCACAGTTCATATGGTGTCATCTGAACGGATTTAGATGGTGCCCTATTTAACATGAATGCAGCCGTCTCTAAAGCATAACCCCAAAATGATAGTGGTAAATTAGTAAGAGACATCATAGATCACATCATATCTAATAAAGTGCGGTTAGGACATTCGGACACACCATTTCGCTGTGGTGTTCTAGGTGGCGTGAGTTGCGAAACTATTCCACATTGTTTCAAATGAAGACCAAACTCCTAACTCAAATATTCACCTCCACGATCAGATCGTAGAAACTTTATTTTCTTGTTATGATGATTTTCCACTTCAGTGTAAAATTCTTTGAACTTTTCAAATGTTTCAGACGTGTTTCATTAAGTAGATATACCCATATCTGCTCAAATCATCTCTGAAGGTCAGAAAATAATGATACCCACCACGAGCCTCAACACTCATCGCACCGCATACAACGGTATGTATTATTTCCAATAAGTCAGTGGCTCGCTCTATTGTTCCAGAGAACGGAGTCTTAGTCATCTTGCCCATGAGGCATGGTTCGCAAGCATCAAGTGATTCCAAAAGTCCATCTGCATGGAGTTTTGTCATGCGCTTTACACCAATATGACCTAAACGGCAGTGCCACTAGTATGTTGCACTATCATTATCAACTTTGCATATTTTGGCATCAATATTATGAATATGTGTATCACTATGATCGGAATTCCATAAACCATTCACATTGGGTGTTTGAATATAGAAGGTTTGATTCATGTAAACAGAATAACAATTATTCTTTGACTTAAATGAATAATTGCATTGCAATAAACATGATCCAATCATATTATGCTCAACACAAACACCAAATAACATTTATTTTAGGTTCAACACTAATCCCAAAGGTAAAGGGAGTGTGTGATGGTGATCTTATCAACCTTGGAATCACTTCCAACACGCATCGTCACCTCACCCTCAACTAGTCTCTGTTCAGTTTGTAACTCCCGTATCAAGTTACTAATCATAGCAAGTGAACTAGCACCAAATACCCAATGTCTACTTTGAACACTAGTAAAGTACACATCAATAACATGTATATCATATATACTTTTGTTCACTTTGCCATCCTTCTTATCCGCCAAGTATTTGGGCAGTTCCACTTCCAGTGACCATTTCCTTTGCAGTAGAAGCACTCAGTTTCATACTTGGGTCTAGCTTTGGGCTTCTTCATGGGAGTGGCAACTTGCTTGCCATTCTTTTTGAAGTTCCCTTTCTTTCCCTTGCCCTTTTACTTGAAACTAGTGGTCTTGTCAACCATCAACACTTGATGCTTTTCTTGATTTCTACCTTCGCTGATTTCAGCATCGTGAATAGCTCGGGGAATCGTTTTCGTCATCCCTTGCATATTATAGTTCATCACAAATTTCTAGTAACTTGGTGATAGTGACTAGAGAACGATGTCAATCACTATCTTATATGGAAGATGAACTCCCAATTGATTCAAGCGATTGTAGTACTCAGACATTCTGAGCATATGCTCACTGGTTGAGCTATTCTCCTCCATCTTGTAGGCAATATACTTGTCAGAGGTCTCATACCTCTCGACTCGGGCATGAGTCTGAAATACCAATTACAGCTCTTGGAACATCTTATATGCTCCTTGGCGTTCAAAACATTTTTGAAGTCCCGGTTCTAAGCCATAAAGCATGGCGCACTAAACTATCAAGTAGTCATCATACCGAGCTTACCAAACATTCATAACGTCAGCATCTCCTCCTGCAATAGGTCCGTCACCTAGCGGTACATCAAGGACATAATTCTTCTGTGTAGCAATGAGGATAATCCTCAGATCACGGACCCTAGTCCGCATCATTGCTACTATCATCTTTCAACTTATTTTTCTCTAGGAACATATCAAAAATAAACGGGGAGCTACATCGCAAGCTATTGATGTACAACACAGATATGCAAATACTATCAGGACTAAGTTCATGATAAATTAAAGTTCAATTAATCATATTACTTAAGAACTCCCACTTAGATACACATCTCTCTAGTCATCTAAATGATCACGTGATCCATATCAACTAAACCATGCCCGATCATCACATGAGATGGAGTAGTTTTCAATGGTGAACATCACTATGTTGATCATATCTACTATATGATTCACGTTCGACCTTTCGGTCTCAGTGTTCCGAAGCCATATCTGCATATGATAGGCTCGTTAAGTTTAACTCGAGTATTCTGCGTGTGCAAAACTGGCTTGCACCCGTTGTATTGGAACGTAGAGCTTATCACACCCGATCATCACGTGGTGTCTCGGCATGACGAACTGTAGCAACGGTGCATACTCAGGGAGAACACTTATACCTTGAAATTTAGTGAGAGATCATCTTATAATGCTACCGCCGTACTAAACAAAATAAGATGCATACAGGATAAATATCACATGCAATCAAAATAAGTGATATGATATGGCCATCGTCATCTTGTGCCTTTGATCTCCATCTCCAAAGCACCGTCATGATCACCATCGTCACCGGCTTGACACCTTGATCTCCATCGTAGCATCATTGCCGTCTCACCAACTATTACTTCTACGACTATCGGTACCGCTTAGTGATAAATTAAAGCAATTACATGGCGATTGCATTTCATACAATAAAGCGACAACCATATGGCTCCTGCCAGTTGCCGATAACTGTTACAAAACATGATCATCTCATACAACAATTTATATATCACCACGTCTTGACCATATCACTGTTGGGGAATGCTGTAATTTCAAAAAAAAATCTACGCACACGCAAGATCTATCTAGGTGATGCATAGCAACGAGACGGAAGAGTGTTGTCCACGTACCCTCGTAGACCGTAAGTGGAAGCATTATGACAACGTGGTTGATGTAGTCGTACGTCTTCATGATCCGACCGATCCTAGCACCGAAGGTATGACACCTTCGCAATCTGCACATGTTCAGCTTGGTGACATCCCACGAACTCTAGATCCAGCTGAGTGTCGGGGGAGAGCTTCGTCAGCATGACGGCGTGATGACGGTGATGATGAAGTTACCGACGCAGGGCTTCGCCTAAGCACTACAATGATATGACTGAGGTGGAATTCTGTGGAGGGGGGCACCGCACACGGCTAAGAGATCAACTTATGTGTCTATGGGGTGCCCCTCCCCCGTATATAAAGGAGTGGAGGAGGGGAGGGCCGGCCCTCTCTATGGCGCGCCCTAGGGGGAGTCCTACTCCCACCGGGAGTAGGATTCCCACCTTTCCCTAGTTGGAGTAGGAGAGAAGGAAGGGGGGCCGGCCCCACACCCAATTCGGATTGGGCTAGGGGGGCACGCCCTCCACCTTTCCCTTCCTCTCCTCTTTTCCATTAAGTCCCAATAAGGCCCATATACTCCCCGGGGGGTTCCGATAACCCCCCGGTACTCCGGTAAATGCACGAACTCACTCGGAACCATTCCGATGTCCAAACTGAAGGAAATATGCCCTAGAGGCAATAATAAAGTTGTTATTTATATTTCCTTATATCTTGATAAATGTTTATTATTCATGCTAGAATCGTATTAACCGAAAACTTAGTACAAGTGTGAATATATAGACAAACAGAGTGCCACCAGTTTGCCCCTACATGACTAGCTCGTTGAATCAATGATGGTTATGGTTCCTAACCATGGACATGAGTTGTCATTTGATTAACGGCATCACATCATTAGAGAACAATGTGATTGACTTGACCCATCTGTTAGCTTAGCACGATGATCGTTTAGTTTGTTGCTATTGCTTTCTCCATAACTTATACATGTTCCTATGACTATGAGATCATGCAACTCCCAAATACCGAAGGAACACTTTGTGTGCTACCAAACGTCACAACGTAACTGGGTGATTATCAAGGTGCTCTACAGGTGTCACTGATGGTGTTTGTTGAGTTGGCATAGATCGAGATTAGGATTTGTCACTCTGATTGTTGGAGAGGTATCTCTGGGCCCTCCCGGTAATGCACATCAATATAAGCCTTGCAAGCAATGTGACTAATGAGTTAGTTACGGCATGATGCATTACGAAGGAGTAAAGAGACTTGCCGGTAACGATATTGAACTAGGTATTGAGATACCGACGATCGAATCTCGGGCAAGTAACATACTGATGACAAAGGGAACAACGTATATCGTTATGTGCTTTGACCGATAAAGATCTTCGTAGAATATGTGGGAGCCAATTTGAACATCCAGGTTCCGCTATTGGTTATCGACCAAAGACGTGTCTCGGTCATGTCTACATCGTTCTCGAACCCGTAGGGTCCGCACGCTTAACGTTCGGTGACGATCGGTATTATGAGTTTATGTGTTTTGATGAACCGAAGGTTGTTCGCAGTCCCGGATATGATCATGGACATGACGAGGAGTCTCAAAATGGTCGAGACATAAAGATCGATATATTGGATGACTATGTTTCACTACTCTGAAAATGCTTATAGATAGAATTTTACCAGTAGCGTTTGTTTATGACCCCAGGCTACTAGTAGTTAGTAGTAGCGCTGGGTAGAAAGCGCGCTACTGGTATGTGTTAGCAGCAGCGCTTGTTACCTAGCCCCACGCTACTGCTAAGTGTAACACACCACACCCCTTGGTCAATAAATATTAGCAGTGCTGGTCATCCAACCGGCGCTACTGTTAGTTTTGGATCTATAGCGCCTGTTTAGATAAGCGCGCTACTGCTATTTTTTCTATGTATAACATTTTACCAGTAGTGTGTTTCTCTAGACCGCGCTATAGGTAGTGCAACACTAGTCGTAGATATTTTGCAAGCTGCCATAGCAGTAGCGTGTTTTGGCTCCACGCGCTACTGCTATGGTCGCCAGCCACCTACCACCTTCTCCTCCTTCCTCCCCTTTCTTGTTCCTCCCCCCTTCCTTTCACCCCATTTCCTTGCACCTTGCTTGTTCCAATGCTCCCCCTCCACCACCCCTCCATTAGAGCCCTCCCTTCTTCTCTTCTTTGCCCTTCCACCACCCCCCTCTTCTTTGCCCCTCCAACACACCC